>NC_028456.1:351997-376513 GCF_000263155.2 Setaria italica | reverse complement strand
TCCCGCCTTTCCGGACCAAAAATTTGGCCGCCCCCCCTTCACACGGGGTGCAGATTTTCCCACACGTCACTCGCCCCGGGCGTAATAAAGGACCATCAGGCGTTGAAAAGTGTGTGCAAGGGAGAGAGGGCGTCTATCTGAGAGATAACACAGGTATGCGCGTGCTAAAAGAAGTTTTGGGGGAGATTTCGGTAAATGGGGGGGACCCCTAGAAAGGGGTTTATATTTTTGTACAAGGGGTCCCCATTTCAGGGGGGGGTTTGGGGGCCCGGTTAAAATATTTTTTTCCCCCCTATTTTTGGCCCCGCGGGCCAAAATCAAACCCCCCCCCCGGGGGCAAAAAAAACCCCCTGTTCCCTCCCCCTCCCGGTTTTCCCCGGGGGTATTTTGTCCCCTTTGAATTCCTTAACCCCCCCCCCCCCCCCCCCCACACACACACCACCACCACCACCATCACCACCAAAGGGAAAATATCATCTTGTTGAGCCATTTGTAGAACTTTTTAGTTGGTGAGTGGTGACTATAATATGGATATTATATATGATTTCAGAAAGCAAAATGATCTATTAACATCTATTTGCTGCCAATTGGATGATTACTTGAACCATCAATGATTGCTGTGTTGTTGTAGGTGCCCTATGAGGCAAAATGAACCAGAAATGATTGTTGTCTTGAGATATCCTATGAGGGGAAAAAGTTCTGATTGAAGGTATATATTCTGAGCTTTATACTGTTCACCTTATAGGAATTACTTTTTTGAAAGATTCGTTTATAGGGATTACTGAGACAATGATAGACAGGTACTAAATTTGATGATTTTCTTTATAGGGACTACTAAGAAATTTGGTTATTACTACAGGTTCTAAAAACCAATTATTTTTTATCCATTCAAACTTGCAAACCACTGGTTTCCTACTTTCCTCAGTATCGGAGAATAGAGGTTATGTTGAAGATGAAGTTGTTTGATCTTGGTAATCAGAAATAACCGAATAAGTTGCCATAAACTATAGGGTCCTATCTTTGGTTTATATCTTCTATTGATCAACGGTAGAGCATAATTTTATTAGATTGATTATCACCCTTCCGTAGCCTATTTCCTGGATTAATCTCTTTTGGAGGTTTCTAGGCGATTTAGTATCCGTATTGTCCAAGCCTGCAACATTACCCAGTTGGTAGGGAATGCTCGATGGAATGCCTTTAGTATTTGCTGTTTTACTTTTTTTAGTCTCTATCCTTTTTATAATTTGAATATTATTTACTCATTCTCAGAATATGAAATAACAGATCTGATGGATGTGAGTAATGACTAATGAGATACAAGAATTCTGATGGCTGTGCTACTAGCATCCTCCATCTGAATGGAATGGTATTCTGCCTAACCTTTTTTCTGCTAACATGCACAGAAACTGTTTTCATTTGACAAATTACAAATTTTCATTTGACCATCAAGCATGGTGAGCTGGTTCTTATATGAGGGAACAGTACCATCCTGATGCATTTCAAATTTGTACTTGCATAATGTATTTGAGCTGGTGATCTGTTTAACAGGAACCTGTAAAGCTTCATATTGAATTTCCTTCCTATCTGTTGTCCTAGAGCATGTAGCATCTTTTGATCGACATGGTTTATTAGTGAAGCCGGAGTTGAAGTACCTCTTGTGCATGCTCATTGCTTGGTCATTTTATGGATGCGCAGAGTCACTTGCCTACCGAATCTACATTTTAGAACATGGTTGATTGCTTGTTGACAAAACCAACTGTTATTTGATAGACGTTTTCAAAAAATAGGCTGCTATGTAATAGTTTTGTGAAAGTTAAGTGTGCTTTGTAGTGCAATCATTATAAGTTTTTTAGTTTTGAAAACATTGGCAGCTGGTAACACGTGTGGATTCTTTACCAGTACTGTTGATGAGGTTGATTGCTTTTTCCTCCCATAGGCATTGTTTCACTAAAGGTTAAATTCAATTTATACACGAAGCGTATGGAATGTACTCCCTCCTTCCCAATATATAACTAGTTTAAGGGTTCAAAATTTGTTCCAATTATAACTACTTATAGAGTTCTCAACCCACCTTTTACATACAAACAGACCAAAATACCCCCTCCCCCCTTCATCTATCTCCCCACGAGCGTGAATGAATTTATCTTCCCTTCTGCGCAGCACCCCTCGCCCCTCCCCCAAATCCACCAACCTAATGGAGCTCGTCCTCCTCAACGCGGACCAAATCGGCGCTCAATCTCCACCTTCCTCTTGCTGCATCAAATCGTGCGAGATCTGCTCCCAGAAGCATCCCCACCCCCAATTTAAATTGCAGCCATGGAGCAATCCCTAGCAAGATGCAATGCAGAGCGGGAGGCGGGCGAGGAGGAGGGTCAGGTGGACGACGGGGGCTGTGATCGCGTGGGTGGCGAGGAGATGGGCAGTGTGGTTTTTGGGTGAGCCTCGGCGGCGAGAACCAGCTCGCCAGGGAGCTATGGTTGAATAATGTGTCTATTTTGTTCAAGATGGGAGGGGGCGACGATGACGAGTACCTATTTTTCTCTGATTCTAATGATGAACTCCGTGATGAGTTTGATGAGTAATATTTTTTGGGCTTCTGTCCTGATCACATCACTTGATGTCATCTATTTTCTCACGCCAGCTGTAAATATGCAACGGCCTATACATATTTCTACATGACATGGTGTGCCTTTACTCTTGTAGTATTATTGACATCATAACAATCTACGTTGCCACCTAATAGTATTCAATTTGTGCGGTTGAAACAACATTTCCTGGTTTTCGCAGCTACAAATAGCTGTTTGCACGAGCGGGTAACATGTCCGCTCCTATAAAGCCGTTTCCAGGGCGAGTGATGCCATCATCTGCCCCTTGAAGTGTATTTCCAGGGGCTGATTACCCGCCCCTAGAGATGGTATCTTCAGGGGCGGGTGACGCCATGACTGGCCCTTGCAAACTATTTTCCAAGGGGAGTGATGGCGTTACCCACCCCAGAAATGTCGTTCCCGCCAAAAATTTATACCATTTTCGCGCCAAAATTTTAAAATGTGGAGGCATTAAATACATCTCATCAACAATAGATGGTTGTGTCTGAGTACCTGTAGCGTCATTAGGTGCAGGCCTAGTTTTTTCTGCAAAAGATGAATTGCAGGTGAAACATAGAACTGGTATTAACAAATAATCAAAGTGAATTTCTTTTTACCCGTTCCAAATACATTAGATGCAGTGAAGGGATATAAGTCGCGAGCGTCCGTTTGGGTGCCACCTTTAGTAATAGAATATAAGTAGGATAGATGTAGGTAACTTTAAATTTCATAAAAATAGAATATATGAATACTAAGGTGGGCCAAGGATGTGAGCTAATTACCGGTGTCCATGACGCAAGATGTTTGAGTCGACTGGCTCGTATAATTGAATTTTTCACTAGCAGACCATTTGGTATTTCTGCCAATTGTTGCTTCAAACATTTGATTACGCCGGTTTAGGTGTGAATTCCTAATTCCAAGAGACACAGGCTTGCTATGGATGGTGTGGTTGAATTCCTAATTCCAGGAGACACAGGCTTGCTATGGATGGTGTGGTTTGCAGGGACCAGCTGAGGAGTAACAACTCCAGGGGATTGCTCCACAGCTGACTGGATATAAACAGACCTGCCATTTACAAGGGGGATTTCCAACTCGTCCGATATTCTTGATGGCGATTTATCAGGAAGAGGGAATACCAACTCTGGGGTAAAGTGAGGACTTGGCATAGCGATAGAGTCGGGATGCAAATTGCTTGCCTGTTGTTCTTTGGCCCTCTTTCTATAGTCTCCCTTAGACTATCTTATTTTCTCTTTCTTCTCTTCTGGCGTCATAAATAATCTCTTTCCAGCATATGAATCTCGCCGCCTCTTATTTATTGCAGCCCTCTACACAGGAGACATTGCCGCCCTCCGTGCCCTATCCCTTCTACGCCTACGCTCGTTAGGTGAGAGGTCATGATCATCCATAGAACATGGATTTAATCCATCACCTAAATAACGAGTTGCATTGATGTTTGGTTAATGTGTTTAGTGCATTAAGATAGCAACAATTAAGAATAGCAAGATCTCTATTTGATTTGGCATATGTATCACGCCGCCTCTTATTTATTAATGCGATGTTTTCATTAAAAAACCTATTAAAGGAAGCAGTCATAATTAAGAAGCACTAAATAATTAGCCACCATGGGATTACCTGCTCCACCCACAGTACTGCTATAACTTTCAACGCAAACGTCCCCCATGTCACCAAGAGTAGCATCATCAATGCGTAATGCAGCGTTTATATCTAAAAAAGTTTTAGAGCTTTAAATTCCTAAAATCAGAGTCAGATCATATGATTATTCAGCACACGGTTACCTCCTTCACATATAGGGTTGATACAACTCTGATCGCATAAATCTTCCATCTCACCAAAAGTAGCCTCATCATTGATTAAATATACGTCTACATATTTAAAAGATCATAAAAATAAAGCACCTTCTGAAACAATGATGTTTTTCCAAAACAACAAAAGTGTGTAGGCGCACCTGATTCACCTGTCCCCACATGAAGTATGTCTTTATTTTCTCCCAAATCTCCCCTATGGAGCCAGCTATCGTTTTCATCTGCCTCCATGTGTACACTGTCATCTACATAAACTATTTAGTCTCATTATTTTGTCATGAAAAAATAACGATGCAGAAGTGGAGTGAAACGAAGAACACAATAGTACCTTGGCGATGGTTTGGAATGTGCTGAATGGCACCTTGTTCCATGTTTCTCCTCTTACCCTCTCTATCACGTTCATTAGGATCTACATGATCCGGGGTTTGCGTACCTTCATCATATTGAAATGACATAATAAGTGACCATAGTACATCACGACCCAAATGTCCAATTGTATCCTCACCTAGAATTGTTATGTTTGTGAGTTCTTTAAAAGGTTCCCTAGACCGCCTTGACCCTTCCACCAACGCGATAGTACCTGCACAAGCCAAATGAAAGGCAAAATCGGATTTCAAAAAATTGATGTGTACAATTTGCTTCCGCATCTCATTTAGTTTTTGCTAACTTTCAGGGAAGACCTATAGGGATACAGGCCTGATAAATTATACATGGAACTATTCCTACTCTAGCTTGGCAGGTCTTACATTACTGATAGGATTTCTTAATTTAAAATTTGATTGGATCAGTTAACCACCTATAGCATGTACTTGTTAGTGTACAGGTTATATCAATAGGTTTATTTTCTTGCCTGAGGAATGCATTCATATATTAATCTGTAAGGCAGTCCACAACCAATAATCTGTAACATTCGGGTATGTGGTTCAGAAACAGAACATTCAGAATTTGCCGACTACGCGCTACCTCTATTGCAGCATTTTGGAACAAAGGCAAAACATTGGTAAATCAGCACTGACCTGTAACTTAAATCTGCCAGTGTTTCGTAGATAACAATCTGCTACTGAAGAAACATTCAAGGCACTCAACTGCGGAAATCAGGAGGCTCTTAGGCTGCAACCTGAATCAGAACAATTGTCTCAAAATTAGAGCAATTCAGATAGATGATGCAGTTAGTATATATTGCAGTACACATTGGATTAAACAGGACAGGACATGTGCATTCAACTTAACTTGTATGTGATCAAATGAGAATATTAATAGGAGAGAAAAACTGATTCACGGCCCTCTTTTACAATCTAGCAATATTATAGGCAATGTTATAGGATGTCCTGGATAAAGTAGAATTAACACAGCTGAAGCACTTCAATGTCCTATGGGCAAAAACTTTTTTGATACCGCCCTATGGCAAAATTATTTAATAGTTTGACCTTAAAATTTGAATTGACAATAGGTACCGTAGTATTTTGGAGGCATATAAGAATATGAGGCCCCCACTGCAAACACCAAAAGAGGCAAACTTGTTAAAGAACTTGATTTATATTTTACAGATGGTCCCTTTGTGTCCCAGAACGCTGATAAAATGGCTGGAGAAGATTGACCCTAGAAAGATGGAACATGAAGAGCAACTCTGTTTTTGGATTAACATCCACAATGCTTTGGTTATGCATGTATGTTCAATATTTTTAGCTATTACCACCTTAAAGAATGTTTGCTTTTAGACTCAGCATGATACAGAACTAACATTCGTTCTGAAATATGACAGGCTTTCATGGCCTATGGGCTACAGGAAAAATGCATTGCTCAATTTTATACACAGTTTTCATTTGCATACTCTAGTTTTTCTGGAGTGCCATTTCTTATCACTACCAAAACACATAGATAATGGAGCAATGCATTGACCAGGAGGCAAGGACCTTAATTGCATTGACAAGGAGGCATGAACCATAATTTTTTGCTACAGCAATAGTTTGCAAATAAACCCCAGATAGTTTGTCTTGGAAATTCATACATACTATAGTACCACACTACCATGCTTTCAAAATTTCCAAAATAAATAGAAACAATAAAGAGTCCACACTAAAGCTGACATGATTTGGGTAAGTACCTTCTAATGCAGAGAATGATTTGACTGAAAAAATCACCTGAAATGCACAGAATGATTTGACTGAGAAAAGATAAACAAAATCACATTATACTTCAAGAGAATGGCATTTCAATGAGTTGTTGTTTCAGTTAAAAAATTGGTAGACCCTCCTGCTAAAATGTTGGCCTGCAGGGCGATTACAGAATCTGTGAGGGGCCCGTACCTTGCCAATTAGCCAACAATGTCTGAAAAGGAAAAGAAAGTAAGCTAACAAGCAAATGTGGTAGGTGTTAATATCATAGCTAAATATCCAAAATTCACTATAAGCTCATCCAGCAGTCACAAAGGTTACTGAAATCAAGATGCACCTATATGAAGAATTAAATTTGTGCCAAGATAAGACATGCAAAAACAGCCAAGAAAAGAAGTGCATGCACAACTATTGTAAGAAGAAAAGATCTGGTCATAGTTTACAAAAGATATGGTGCCAGTAAGGAAAAATGGACAGTACAAGCTTACAAAGCAAACTGACTTAAAATGTTGCAATGCAAATACCAAGTCAAGTGATCGCTCTCCATTTTTGTAAATAAGTGATAAGGACTGGGACTCCTTATCCGGGCAACGCTGTCGCAGAAATTTTATCTGCAAAATTATGAAATCCTTAGAATAGTTGTGGTATGCAATGAATAATGGAGAACATGTCTTTTTCATTACAAAATGAACTGCGTACAGTCTTCTGTCCAAGAACCACAACAGACACAGAGCTTAAGAAAAAAAAATAGAATCATGATCTGCAAGGGTGTATCCGCGTATCACCAGAATTACTCACAGATGATAGCGTGAAGGCGCAGAATTTGGGCTTCCCTCTCTTGCCGCACTTTAGGAGATGTGCGCCCTTCTTCAGATCAACGATGGCCTGAATAAAGCACTGAATTGAGCAGTCAGATGGCCAATCCTCCCAAAACTAAAGGGAATGCGTTCAAGTAGTGCTAGTCTAAGGAAGTGCTAGTCTAAGAAATATTCAGAAACTAATACCATTGCTATAAACAACTAATGAGGAAGGCAATCATCAAAAGGTAATAAAAAGGAATTCAGTAGGCACTACAAGATCAGCTACCGATTTTAATTGGATGGATAGCAAGTGCAGGCATAACAACATAGTTTAATCTAGAGATCCTAGAAAAACAGAACATATTGCTTAACCTTCATGCATAGAAAATAAAAGAGACTGACACTACAAATACTGTACAAATTCTTTCCCAATCTCCCATTATAAATTGTTTAAACAACCAAAGGTAGCTTCACTGCATAGTTTGCTTGAGGTATCATCTCTATAGGATTGGAAAAAAAGTTCTTATCTCAGGTGTTAACAAATAAAAAGTGTTAACTAAAGAAAAAAAAGCTAGCATATAGTTTGTCATAGATGATACCTTCTGTAACTAAACACTGGACAAAAATTATGACTGAAAACTAAAGAAACCTCTTATTCGAAACAGAAACTTAAAACTGGACGAACCTCAATGACCTGCAGTCTGCAGAGGGACAAGGTTCTAGCCTCTCTAGCTGCTTTCCTCCAAATTTATTATTCAATTATAAACTAACTGCAAAAAGGAGAACTGATAAGATGGGTTGATGGCAATACTTGAGAAAGAACTGATAAGATGGGTTGACGGTAATACTTGAGAAAACCATGTGCTGCTGTTAACTGAAATTTGTTACAGACTTACATTAACCTCAGAAAACTTTTTGGTGAAGAAAACACCATGCAGGAAGACTTGGAGAAGCTACAGGGTCATTGTAGTTAAAAAATAATGAGAATAAAATAAAATAAACCGACATACTTGAAAATGAACAAACCTATAGAATGAAGACTTATAAGATGAAAGTTGACACAGACCACAGAAAAATGATAACACTGAATATATAAAAAAATATTATCCGGTGAGGATGAGCTGCTCACGTGCCCAGTGCCCCTCTGCCAACACTGAAGTATGATGATCACAGATGAATACTCCTTTAAAATGAATACTACACAATTGATCTCATGGAGAATTATAACTTGGTCTCTTAGATTGTAGCAATGGTGATGCATATCTGAAACAAGGTCTTTCACTACTCTTCTTCTAGCTTGATTATTCAAACCCATGCATTACAATTTAAGATGCAGCACTTCTGATTAGTCATGGCAGAATGAAAAAAAAACATGCAACAGTACAAGTAGGGACAATGGCCACACCGCCCAGAACACATTACAGATGGAGGGATAGCAAGTCTGAAGGAGGCTCACTGAACCAACTGACTGAAACTGAAATAAATCTAAATAGTTGTATGGCTATTAGTGGATAATACAGTTAAATGTGACTGCTCTATAATTGCAACTTGGAATGGTGGCAGTAACTTCAAATGCAGTTCTGTGACATTTCAGCAAGTGGAATTACGAGTCTAAGGAATATGCGGAAACTAATTGGTTCAGAATAATATATTAATTGCTACCCAACTTATTCGAACCTCATGCCAGTCTATCTGTGACAGGGCATTTCAACAATTCCAAAGAGCACAAGGAATAAACATCTAGTTCAATAGTTCTAGCTGAATAGACTGCAGAAAAAAAATATTGATCTGGGTAGGTAAAAATCGAATGTTATCATAATCGTTTAAGTGTCACGAGGTACCTATAACTTCAGAATTATCGCCCCCAGGTATATAGATCATGTATTAAGAAAAAAAAAATAGAATCATGATCTGCAAGGGCGTATCCACGTATCACCAGAATTACTCACAGATGATAGCCGGAAGGCGCAGAATTTGGGCTTCCCTCTCTTGCCGCACTTCAGGAGATGTTCGCCCTTCTTCAGATCAACGATGGCCTGAATAAAGCACTGAATTGAGCAGTCAGATGGCCAATCCTCCCAAAACTAAAGGGAATGCGTTCAAGTACTGCTAGTCTAAGGAAGTGCTAGTCTAAGGAATATGCAGAAACTAATTGGTTTGTAATAATATACAGAACAACCTGGCTCGTTGGCGCCGTATCCCCGGCGAGGAGAGGAGGGCGGGCTGGCGGCGCCGGATGTGCAGGGAGGCCGTGCCGAGGAGGAGGGCGGTCGTCGTCGGCGGTGCAGGGTGACCGAGCCGAGGAGAGGACGACGGCGGTTGGTGGCGGCGGCGGCGGCGAAGCAGGGCGAGTGAGGATGATTATTTGATTGCGGGCGGCGGCGGCGGCGTAGTGCGAGCAAGCGGAAGATCTTAGCGCTGGGCGTGAAGCGCGGGAGCGGAGGACGCGCAGCGGACGGCCCTCGGTGACTCGCGGCGTTGGTTCCATCGGAGGGTCACGCGTTAACAGCGGAGGACGCTGGGTGCTTGCGGACGGCGGAACGGAGCGGAAAAGAGATTTTTTAGGAGTAGAGAAGAGATAGAGATAGAGAGCATAAGGAGTAGAGATTTCTGTAGAGCGTTAGTCTGATGACCCGCTGGTCTATGCAAATCAAGGAGTATATATGTTAATTAGGAAGCTAAGCAGCCGCAGGATTCCCGCCGGCGGGTATCACGAGATGAGATTGATATCGTCTGCTAGCATTCCGCGCTAGCTTCCTGCCTTCACCTATAAATTCTACTCCTGACCAGCAGCATTATCAAGCAATCTGATTACACCCTTCCACACGAATCCCTTCACTCCATCCGCCGGCGGCCATGGAGATGGAGTCCACCATCATCGTGCCCTCCTCGTCGTCGTCGTCAGTCGACTCCAACATCGGCCCCATCGCGCTGTCATCCGACGACAGCGGCGGTGACACCAACAGCAACCGGCTGGCAGCGGCGCGCAAGCGCAAGAGGCTGGGCCCGACCTACAAGCTCTGGGGCTTCGGCGACGAGCGCACCATCCTCATGGAGCTCGCCGCCGGCCTCCGCGAGTCCGGCCGGCTGCCATTGCCGTCCGAGCTCCTCCGCACCCTGGAAGCCAAAGGCGTTCTCAACCGGCGGAACGTCACCCGCGAAGAAATCAGCAGCAAGCTCCACGGCCTCAAGACCAAGTTCCTCTCGGCCATCAACAAGGGCGGCCCGGGCAACAAATCCAGCGACCAGAAGCTCTACGAGCTGTCCAAGGAGGTCTGGCCGGAGTTGCTCCTGATGGCGCCGGAGCTTATTTGATTTCCCTTCTTTATTAAAGTTACCAATTATCAGTTGCCACAACTCTCTTCGGTTAAATTAAAAATGCCTATTTCCTTCATCAATTGTTTTAGGAAACATATCCAAATGGTTTCGACGCCATTTCTTTGGATTTTCTTCAGATTTGTGTGCCTTTCCATGGATATTGCATCAATATGAGTATTATTGTCCTATATGCAATCCTTATGGTTTTTCACATACATCTGAATGCGTAAACTTCGTGACACATGTCTGTTGCTCGCTCTCTTTAATATACCAACAACTGAGTGGTTCATAATCGATCTGTGATAGGAGATTATACAACTTGTAATAATCAAAATACAGCATGAGAATGAGAGCGTATTTCTCCGATGCGATCTAAATGACAGACAGATGTGGAAGTAGTATGGCATGGCTGCTTCTCTGTTGGTTGACAACATGGGAACCTGTAGCTTTTCCTTAAATCATCATTCAACCATGTATGCATGCCGATCATATATGTCACCATTCAATTGTCCCGGCCGCACAACCCCTACTGGCAGTGTAGTACTGGCGTCAACCATACAGAAACAATCTTCTAACCTGTTTCATTCAACAACACGAATACAAAAAAGAATCAGTGGTTTTCTGCATTTCATGGGAGCAGGAGTAGGAATGTAGTTGCGGCAAAATTTAGGCCTTCAATGATTTTTTTTCTTCGAAATAATAGACCTTCAATGATAAGATTGGCACTTTATATTCCTTAAATTTTAAACAACATAGAATAAAAAAGGCATCTGCATGTTTGTTACCTGCTCTAGAGACAAGAACATTATCACATTCCATGACCCTATCCGACAAGTTTGCGATGAAACCCTTGTAGAAAGCACCAGGTCCCCTGCAGCAAAAGAACAATCAGTTATGAATATTCTCGATTGGTGATAATTTCCTGCAAAACATCTATACGATGCAACATATTCTAAATTAGCAGTTAGAAAAACTCACTCCACAACAGCAAAGCATATGCACATCCAAAAATCCATCATGATAACGAGGAAACTTTATCCCATCTTTTGCTCTAGTGCCCTTTTGCGCAAGAATGTTGGATTCACCTAGGTTTGTTCATGGATTTAAATCAAGAGCCATATTCAGTTCTTAGTTCTTTCAAGGATCAATTGCAAGTACCATTCTTCACGGAAGTCATCATAATCATGAGTTGGTGTATATGGATGGCAAGAAATGATTGGATCTTTAATAACATTCAACCAACAATTCAGAGCACAATAATTCGTTTCAAGCATATATTTACTCTGATTATTCACATGGTAAAAGACATTTGGAAGCAACCTATGTCTCAATGGCTAGATTAGAACTTGTAATCTTTTTGATCTTCTTTGTTTCGTTCTTTGTCTCCTAATTATGATCCTGTAAGATACTCCTTTTCATGTTTATAAATATATAATCAGCAGGGGACCTCCCCCTCCTGTTTTTTCAAAAAAAAAATCTGGATCAGTGAGCTTAATTATCCTAGCTTAACTAGAATTTTTTTACAAGCTTATAAATTAACTGGAAGGTTTTGTCAGCAATCAATAAAACTTACCTCCAAAATAATACATATGTTATGGACACGTTCTTTGGCAAGAAGTTTCAGTGCAGGCTAAAGGGTCCAGCTTCTTCAGGCAACACTAATTAGTTAAGATTAGATTCTGTTTAGAGATAGAGTTGAAGTTAGTTGAGATTTGTTAGACCGGCTCATTATATAAGAGTCCTAGCTGATTAAGTTGTAATCAAGCAAGAAGTAGAGGAATTAATCTCAGAACCTCCAGCGTGAGGGCGAGACATCCATCTACCTCGAGCTATATCTATTGCCAATAATCCCGATTGCCGGTGAGCTCCTCGACGAACTCAAGGGCACCAGATACTTCACCACTCCGAAGTGGCTACCACCAGGTGTGCACACCTGATGACATCGCCAAGACGGCACTGGACGCATCATGGCCACTTCGAGTTCCTCGTCATGCCTTTCGGCCTCACCAACACCCTGTCCACGTTCCAGGCTTTGATGAATGAGGTTCTACGCCCCTTCCCGCGCCGTTCCGTATTTGTCTTCTTTGATGATATACTAATCTACAGTAAGACATGGTCAGAGCACCTACAACATATCCGCGCCATCCTTGCAGTCCTACGACACAACAATCTCTTCCTCAAGCAGTCCAAGTGTGTCTTCGGGGAGGAACGTCGCCTGCTTGGGTCATGTAATCAGTGTTGAAGGTGTGGCCATGGACCAGTCCAAGATCGAGGCTACTACCGGAAATTCATCGCCAACTACGGGGTTATTGCTGCTCCTCTGACTGCCCTGATGAAGAAGGAGGCCTTCCGGTGGTCCCCGGATGCAACAGATGCGTTTGGAGTGCTTAAGCAGGCACTCACTATGGGTCCGGTGCTCCAGCTTCCGGATTTTTCACAGGAATTCGTGATCCATTGTGACACGTCGGACGAACTGGCTTTGGCGCGGTCCTCCATCAGGGCAATGGCTTATTGTCGTATTGTCGCACCACAGCATGCCAAACTTGTGGCTTATGAGCGCAAGTTGATCGGCCTGGTTCATGCTGTCCGTCATTGGCGACCATATCTCTTTTGACGCGCACTTTCAGGATCAGAACACATCATTGCAGCCTCAAATACTTGCTCGACCAACGCCTCTCCACTATTCCAAAGCACACTTGGGTCAGCAAATTGTTTGGGTATATCTTCACGGTTGAGTGTAGGCCGGGTAAGCAGAACAAGGCAGCTGATGCTCTCTCTTGTTGCGATGAAGACACCAGCACCCTCCACGCGTTATCTATTACGCGCCCAGAACTTCAGCTCTTCGAGGACTTCAAGCAGGAAGTTGTCTTACTTCCAGAGATTGTGGCTAAGCGACGGGAAATTGAGGCTGGGACTGCAGGGGCAGCATGGACGATCGTCGATGACTTTGTCATGCACCGTGGGCACGTCTTTGTACCTTCTTCTTCCCAGGTCTAGCTGCAGATCCTAGAGACTGCACGTGGTACTGGCCATGAGGACGCTCAGAAGACTTTGCATCACCTAAGGGCCTCTTTCTGTAATCCAGGGGCTGCTAAGCTGGTTCGTGAGTTCGTTCAAGGGTGCCAAGTCTGCCAGCGCAGCAAAACTGAGCATCTGCATCCCCCTGGTCTGTTGCAGCCACTCGACGTGCCGACAACGATCTGGAGTGATGTCGCCATAGATTTTGTGGAAGGTTTTCCTCGGGTTGGTGGCAAATTAGCGGTGTTAACAGTCGTGGATCGTTTCTCCAAGATGGCTCATTTTGTGCCCCTTGGACATCCTTACACGGCCTTGTTAGTGGCATAGGCGTTCTTCGATTCCATTGTCCGCTTACATGGCTTGCCTTGCTCCATTGTCAGTGATCGTGACCCGGTCTTCACTAGCACATTGTGGACAGAGCTCTTCACTCTGGCAGGTGTCAAACTATGCCTCAGCTCAGCGTTCAGGCCTCAGACGGACAGTCAATTCGAGGTGACAAATCGTATCCTGAGCGTATATCTTCGTTGCTTGGCCGGTGACCGTCCCAAGAATTGGCTTCGGTGGTTGTTCTGGGCAGAATTTTGTTACAATACTTCATATCAGATAGCTTTGTAGACAACCCTGTTCAGAGTGGTTTATGGTCGTGATCCGCCCATGCTCTTGTCATATGAGCCAGGCCTGGCTCACGTGGTAGCGCTGGATAGACAACTGCAGCACTAGGATGAGTTTCTGACTGAGATTCGAGAGCGTCTACTTCAGGCCTAGGACTATATATAAGAAAGCTGCACATGATATGAATCATCGTGATGTTGAGTTCGCCATTGGCGATTGGGCTTGGCTACGACTGCATCAGCGTACGGCTTCAGGCATTACTTTAGGACAGCATCACAAACTGGCACCTCATTACTATGGTCTTTTCCAAGTGCTTGAGCGTATTGGACCAGTGGCTTATCGCCTGCTGCTTCCTCCGCGTGCTCATATTCATGACGTCTTCCATGTTTTTTTTCCTCAAGAAACATCACGGCTAGCCACCTGCTGAGGTGGTGCCTCTCCCTACCATTGCTCATGGTCGTGCTCTTCCTACTCCGGATGCTGTTGTCCGTGCTCATCCTAACAATAACTCCTGGGAGCTCTTGGTGCAGCGGGTTGGTCGTGGTCCAGCTAAGGCGACTTGGGAACGATTGGAGGATTTCAAGGAGCCCTATCCAGCATTTCAGCTTGAGGGCAACCTGTTTTCCAGGGTGATGGAAGTGTTATGGACACCTTCTTTGGCAAGAAGTTCCATCGCAGGCTAAGGGTCCAGCTTCTTTAGGCGACACTAGTTAGTTAAGATTAGATTCTGTTTAGAGATAGAGTTGAAGTTAGTTGAGATTTGTTAGACCGGCTCGTTATATAAGAGTTCTGGCAGATTAAGTTGTAATCAAGCATGAAGTAGAGGAATCAAATCTCAGAGCCTCCAGTGTGAGGGCGAGACATCCATCCACCTCGAGCTATATTGCCAACAATCTAGCCATATCAACATAGTCCAAGAATACCAAGAGAAACTTATAATCAAAATAAGGCCAGTCTTAATGCACAGTTTCATTACACAGTTATCAAGACTGAGAACATGCTATGCCTGAGTGTGATGGGGATGAAACTCCACTCACATATGATGAAACTCGCCCTCTCTCTTCTCATATGACCATGCCAAGTCAGAAAAATTACTGATGTGGTATACTGTTTAATAAATATGAAACTTTGCATTAAGACTGGCCTAAGTAACTCAGCAGAAAAGCTATCCCCAACTCAATTTTTCATCAAACTAAATGAGAATATAGATACCAGCAAACTAGACATAATTTAAACAGATTCTCTAAAAATAAACTTACAGACAAAGCCGGTTTAGATGAGGCAAAACATAATGTAAGGCTTAGGAACTAAGGGTCCAAACAGAAGCCGTGCCTTCTGTTACAAAAGTCGCATGTGAAATTCGTGACTCACTTCTGCCCTTGCTAAAGCTTTGCTGAATCACTAGTCCCGAAGAGCATGGTCCACATAATGTAGCTGGATTAAATAGATGGTTCCCTTCCTAACACCTGGTTAGTTTCCCTTGCCAAATTTTCAAGTGGACCTGACATGAAATTCTGGAGTGCAGCTTGAGCCACATATAAATTGCAACAGAAGATTTTTGCAGTGTTTTACCCTTGGATGAATTTCATAGAATCTTTGCAAATTTAATCAATTTAAACCATTGTAGTTGCCAACGATGAATCAGAATACAACATTGCAAGTATCAGCAGGGGCACTAATGATGTTCACCCTTTGGAATTTCTCGAGAAACCTTTCAAGAACACCCTCCAATCCCTCAGAGACATACAGCCAATGGCAATCAGCATTGACTGCATCACTTCACTTACATGTTGCCAGCTTAATCAGAAGGTTTTGTTAGCAATCAATAAAATTTACCTCCGAAATACTACATAGCCCAATAATACCAAGGGAAATCAGAATAAGTAAATCAGCAAAACAAAATCCCCAACTCAACTTCCATCAAACTGAATGAAATATAAATACCAGCAAACTAGACATGATTTGCTCGTGCGCGCGTGTTTTTGTCAGTTCCCGCGCCATAAATTCGCCATGGCCGTCGCTGGGAGGTGATCTGTATTCAGTTCAGATATTATATGATATATAATAAAATTCCCTAGTTATAGAATGTTTACGATGATTTATTTAGGGGTTCAGTACAGCGTAGCTGAATATGTTGGAGATACATACTAGATGGAAAAACAGAGGGCATGCCAAAACCTGAATTTTCGCTTCCTTGTTTCACTGTCAATACAACTCATATTATTCATTAATTTTTTTTCAGGACATCTGTCCTGATCACATCACCTGATGCCATGTGCGCACCGTCTGTACATATGCAGAAACCTATTTTCTACTATATGAAATGGTGTACCTTTACTCTTGTATTATTGACAACATAATAACAATCTACAAGTTGGCACCTAGTATTTCTGTACTAGGTTTGTTTCGTTTGCTGAGAGCGTTAATCTGATTACTGTATGTATTTCTGAACGGGTCATCAAGCAGAGAAGGCACGGCAGGTCGTCCAATCCAAGATCACCGCTGGTCCATGCAAATTAAGAGTATATCCCTCCGTCCCAAAATATAACTAGTTTAAGGGTTCAAAATTTGTTCCAAATATAATTACTTTCAGAGTTCTCAACCCACCTTTTACATATGAACAGATCAAAATACCCCCATTGTCTATCTCCCAACCAGCGTGAACGAGTCGTTCTCTTCGGATTAAAATAAAAGAATCATTACCTTCCCTTCCGCACATCACCCATCAGCTTCCCCTCACCCCGCCCCCAAATCCACCAACCCGATGGAGCTCGTTCTCCTCGACATGGACCAAATCGGCGCTCAATCCCCACCTTCCTCCTCTTGCTGCATCAAACCGCACGAGATCCGCTCGCAGAAGCATCCCCACCCATAATTTAAACTGCATCCATGGTGCAATCCCTAGCAAGATGCAATGCAGAGCGGGCGGCAGGGAGGAGGCGGGCAAGGAGGAGGGTCAGGTGGGCGAAGGCAATGTGGATGAGGGGGGCTGCGACCGCGTGGGCAGCAAGGAGATGGGCGGCATGGTTTTTGTTCAAGATTCAGAGGTGGGCGGGGCCGACTAGTACTTATTTGTCTCTGATTCTGATGATGAACTAGGGGGTGTGCTAAACTTTAGCAGCTAAAGTTTAGTAACTTTTAACAAAAAAATTGACAAACACTCTTGCTAAAGTTTGCTAAACTATGGTTGCTAAACTTTAGTCCTTTAGCAAGTTTTTTGTTGCTAAACCTTACTAAAAGGTGGGGTGGACACCCTTTGCCCCTCATTATTGCTTACCTAGTTAGCATTCATTAAGGGCAAACAGGTTTTTATCCACCTCATTAAATGATGTTTAGCAAAGGTATCCAAACAACCTTGATTAAACTTTAGCAACTAAAGTTTAGCAACTTTTAGTTGCTAAAGTTTAGTGAAGGTATCGCTCTGTATTTTTTTTTCTATCTTCTAATGGTTATTCATTGTTTTGGAAATTAAAAAAAATCAATTATATGACTCAAAGGTCTTAAACTATTTTTTTCTCCGTAGGTATATGTGCACTTAGCCACTTAATTAAAATCCTCGTGACTAAAGATATTAAGTGTACATATATGTTAGTAGTAGTGGACACTAACACCTAAGGTTTTTTGAAAATATGTACATGCCATTTATACATCTTTACTATAAATATAAAACTTTTATTTCTTATTTTTTATGAATATAAAATTCTTATTTATCAGATTTTTTTTAAAACACATGCATGTGGCACGTGTATCTCCACTAGTTATTTTAATATAAAAAATAATCCTCATTTGTGGATTAGTCCTTAAAAGGATTATAGGTATCCAGTTTTAGGTATGCTACTTGAGCATAACCTTTTTCTAGTAATCTACCTATAAAAAATTTAGATCTCCAAGTATAGGTGTGCTATTGGAGATTCTCTCAATGTGTGCGTGTTTTTTTTTCTACTCCCTTCATCCTAAATTGTAGATCGTTTGGCCATTTCTAATGCCAAAACGACCTGCAACAACTTGGGACGGAGAGAGTAGATATGATTTGTTTTCTTGTTTGATTTTGCTTTCTTGTAGCTATGATACAGCGTTGATCTTCACCAATAAATTCCTTGACAGCCGACAACATCAGGGGTATGGCTGCATGGGCACACGATGTCCAAACGGGCGGCCCCACCTGGCCTGGCACGGGCCTAGCTAGGCTCGGCCAACTTCGTGTTGGGCCTAGCCCGGCACTATGCCTCCACCGTGCTAGCCCGTGCCCACCCACGGGCTGCACCAACAGCCCAGGCATGGGCCCATGAGCCCATTTCGTGCAGGGCCACCCCATGAAGCACGGGCACAATGTGTGTGCCATGCTAGCCCATAGCTCGTGGGGGGGGCGGTGTCGGTGGTAGAGGAGAGGAGGGGTAGTAGAGATGAGGGAGGAGCGGTGCCGGCGGTGAAGGAGAGGAGAGGAGAGGGAAGGGGGAGCGGTGCCGACGGTTGAAGAGAGGAAGGGGGAGCCTCGAAGCGGTGCCAGTGGTTGAGGAAAGGAGGGGGGAGCGATGCCGGCGGTGGAGGAGAGGAGAGGATGAGCGGCACTGGCGGGATGGAACGGCCGCTGGAGCTGGGAGAGGATGTGGGCGGCCGGAGGGAGGCAATCACCGAGCGTGGTGAGGCCACGAGGGAGGGAGGCGGCGCCGCCGCGCCAGCAGTAGAGGCGTGGAGGGGCTCTGAGCCTCCAAGGTCCGAGCGCAGCGAGAGAGAGAATTGGAGAGAAAGGCAGGTGGCGGGAAGGGCGGGAGGCGGAAGAATGAGCAACAGCTAGGTTTTGCCTTTGCTTTTATATGTGATGGAGGTTAACGGGCCCTTAATGGGCCAGCTCTTCAAACCATGCTGGGGCGGGCCGCCCGACGTGCCGGGGTGCGCCTGACACGAGATAGCGGGCCGGGCCAGCACAGGAATGAAGGCCGCTAGGCCGAGCCGGGCTTGGACCAGGCAAAAAAGGGGGCTCCTGGGCGGGCTGCCGGGCCGCGGGCCATGTGGACATCTGCAGGCACACCAAGGCGAGTGTCATTTTCTCTTCTCGACGCCATGCCTTTTTTTTTTCTAAGGTGGCTTGCACGGGTACCGCTGCTTTGTAGAGAGGGCTCAACTCAATTCAAGTCAAGTGTTTTCAAGTAAATACCTATTATTTGTATCAATACATTGTGTATATATAGTAGTATATTGTACATATATTAGAAAAACGAAAATGACTTAAATAAGCTTGACGCATTCAGCCCAAAATAGACTAGCGCTACCCCGACGGCCCAACATGGCCCAGTGACCAATATCCCCACAGCTTTCTAAGATTGTGATTCGATGAATTTTTCCATGATTTCTTTTTTCAATTTATGATACACTTCCTTGCCTTGCTAAGATTTATATATTCAAATTCTGAGATATATATATATATACCTTTAATTATGCATTCTATTGATATTATAACATGCAACTTGTTATTGTTATTGCATCTCACAATGGAACAAGGTCAAGAATGCATATTTAAATTTTGCAAAAAGACGCATATTTGAAGAAATGTTGGGTGTTTATAGCACATTCTAAATAACCGTTATGTTCACAGTAGCTTCTTTGTGCCTAGCATTGCCAATTAAGGCCCGTTTGGGAGAGGGATGCTAAAATTTAGTCTTTGGACTAAATTTTAGCCCCCAAATGGAGTGCTAAATTTTAGCCTTTGAGGGTGTTTGGCAGGTGGACTAAAACTTAGCACATGTTCTGCCAAAAGACCCTATTACCCTTCGTTTAATGCCCCTCCCGCCATTTTGCGTCCCAGCTGCATGCGTCGGCCGCGCCTGCATGCATGCTAATGGCGCACTGTTTGCATGCGCGTGTGGCCATTTGCATGCGCTGCTTGGGCCAGTTTGCCTGCGCTTGATTTTTTTTGAACCGTGGTGCAAATAGAGAAGCAAAATTCATATTTATTACAAAGTTAAAAATACCACGAAAATACATAAAAAGTATATTATCTGTACATCCCCAAGAGAAATAATTTACGACCTATTGTACAATGCAGTTGCCAATTGATCACGAAAAACATTCATGTTTATGTCTTCGTCTCCTTGTGTGTTCGTCGTATCCCCTTCACAGTTTGAACCTCCAGTTGTTGGAATAAAATTTTCATCACGATCACACAATTCAAATTCCCTATCGTCAATACCATTCTCTCTAATGAAGTTGTGAATAGCCATGCAAGCAACAATAATTTTGCTTTGCTTCTTCATTGGAAAACTAGGTATACCCATCAATATCCGCCACTTCATTTTCAATACTCCAAAGGATCTCTCGATAACGTTTCTAAGAGACGAATGTGCATAATTAAATGTCTCCTTCATACCTTTAGGCATTGGTCCGTTACGAAACTCGGGTAAGTGGTACTTTGTACCCCTATATGGAGCCAAGTACCCGGGACGGTTTGGATACCCCGAGTCTACCAGATAAAACTTGCCTACAAATTCAATACAAAATTGTTAGCTTAAATAACTATATTTTAATTTAGATAATATCGTACATACACTACTTTACCTGCCGGAGGATGAGGAAAGGTGTCTTCGTATTTTTCCCAGGCATCACTTAACACTCTCATGTCATGGACCGATCCAGGCCATCCGGTAACGACAAAAGTAAACCTCATGTCGAAGTCACAAATAGCTAGGACATTTTGAGATGTATATCCATGTCTTCCTGTATGCTGAACAACCATATAGCTTTTAACCACAACAGGTATATGTGTCCCATCTAAAGCTCCAATACAATTGTTGAAGTATGGAGCAAACCGTTGTTGTTGTAATCTTGGGTGCACAGACTTAAATTCTGGGTCCACTGGCCTAATATTAGCTTTTGCTAGTTTGAGAACACTGCATAAAACTCTATCGAACGTACGGCTTATCGTTTCCAATGACCTAACAAACCGGTCCTCAACTTGCCTAAGTGATTGTGGTGCACCGATAATCCATAGAAACATTCCTAGTGCCTCCAATGTTGACATATCTCTACTTCCCATCAACCCATAACTGTCTACTAGTGTGTCATGTAGTTGATGAAACAAATGAGCACTCATCCTAAACATGTTATAGTATGATGTCACATTAGACAGTGTGTCATTGACCCACTCAACCCCCGTCACTGTTGGAACCCTTCTTGGACCTCTATTTAGGTAAGTTTCAGCATACATACCAACTGCAAACATGAAAAAGGCAACATCGCGGTTCCTCTTACGATGATTCAGTATCATCTCCAATGTTTCGTCTTGAATACCAGAATCATCCATTATGTAGTTGTCTTCATCACCACTTGAGTACTCTGTTGAGGAACAGGCATCCTAAATAATGAAAAAAAAATGTCACCAATGTTAATATCAAATTACACTGTTAATATCCATCATACTTAATCCCAATGTGACAGATGCACGCCACCAGCATCTCACTTGCAAATGAAGTTAATTGAACCAGTCAACATAAGCAACTCACTGAATTTCAATTCAATAAAACCAAATAACAAACAACACAAGACAGTACTTAAGTCAATATAAGCAGTTCACTTGAAGCATTCAACCATCAGCATCCTAAATTAAATATGTTTCCTTCTTATTCAAGCAAGACAGTACTTAAGTTCAAACAAGCCACAAGTTCATCATAACACATGCACTACACTAGCATCCTATCCTAGAAAACCCTCATTTCATCTGTTTCTCACACCATCTCTCCAGGAAGAGGAACCTTGCTTCATCTGTTGGAATGTTCATGAAGAACTCCCTTCTTGCACCAACTTCAAAACAGGACAGGGAAGCAAAGAACTCCATGCTGCTTGGAGATACTCCACATTGTATAGCTAGTTGTTGACACTTCTTGATCTCTTCTCTTTCCTTAACCTCTTTGTCAACTTGTCTCTTCATCAATTGCTGCTGTTTTGCATCAGCTTGTGACCATTTGGAGACAAAACTGTCAAGTGCTTGAACAATTGGACTCTTTGATTTTTTTCCCTGGGCTAGTTGCTGTTGATTTTGAAGAATTACTGCTCATTCTCTTCCTTGTATTGATGCTAACAGGGCTGTCAACATAAGCAGTTGTTGGTTCTTTTTCTTGCTCTTCTTGTCCTTCTTCTTCTTCTTCTTTTGGTCTTCTAGAGGATTGAATGCAGTAGATCCATCTACAACACACTTATGGAAGATCTCCTCAAGCTGGTCAATGTAATCTGGTGCACCATATTTCAATTTTTTGCACTCCCATTTTCTACCCTGCAAATGAAGTTGATGTTACCTACCTCTGTTCCTTGTCCTCATTTTTCATGAACAGAAACTCACAATTATAAACTTACCTTGCAGTTTGTTTCCCACCATTCTTCTGATGCTACCACATTTCCATCTTCATCCCTGCCCAACCCACTGTTTGTCCACAAAGATTTCCAAAAAACATAGAGTATTTTCAACCCTCCAATCCTATTTCTTAACTGCCTCCTTTCATGCTTCAACCCAGTCTGCTGATAATATTTTTCTTGAATAATCTTGTATCCTCTAGCTGACATGCTGCCCTTATGACAATTTCCTGCTCTAACTTGCTCAACACACAGATCACACAACAGTTGTGTATGTGCTTCTGACCAAAAAGCCTTGTCATGATTTATCTAGTTCATGTAAGAAATGACAAGATTTTGGACAATTAGGACAACACATTTGAAAGTGTCAACATCCTACATTATCTATAGTAACAACAATCAGTCATAGTACTGAAACATAACCTATTGAACAATCAGTCAAGGAATGCATTCATGGCTGCAATTCTACATTTTAGAGTCTTATACATTCATACTCAAACTTAATCCATGCATATCAGTACAAATTCAAGTCTCATGGCACATACAGGAGCAAACTCCATATCTATACATCCTATAGAAACATCCATACAGGAGCCAAACAATTGGAATTGTACTGAACAAAACATCCATACTCAAACATTCCTACTGCCAATCCACCACTGCACATAACATCAATACAATCAACAGAATTGAGTCATATGGATTTAGGAATTCATACCTTACTGCCTGGAAAAACAGTTTCAACGCCTGGAGCAACCTCTCCATCATTTGCACCCTCAAATTCATAGAAACCTTCATCGTTTGCCGGGCATCTTCGTGGACGTCGACTTCCAGATGCACCAGCACAGGAAGGTGTAGTGAACAAGGACCTTGTTGGTCCACGGCTGCCGGTGCCCCTGCCGGATCCACCACCGGCCCCGCCACCACGTCCAGCGCCGCTCGCTTTCCTACCCACCGCGCCGCCACCTCTGCTCCCACCACGACCGCCTCCTCTGCTCCCACCACCGTCGACTCCTCTGCTCCCAGCAGCACCGCCTCCTCTGCTTCCTCCAGCGCCGCCCCCCCTGCTACCAGGAGCGGCACCACCTCTGCTCCCCCCCGCGCCTCCACCTCTGCTTCCACCGCTTATGGAACCTCTACCCGCAATGGATCCACCACCGCCTGTGCTTCCTCCTGCGCCATTGCGGACCATGCGCAGGCCAAGGAAACGCCTGCTGCGGCCTGGAGCAACTCCGCGGAGGATGTCGGAGTACGTGGCGATGTCCGCGTACTCCTCCGCCTAGGAGTTGAGGTCCAACGCCTGGAGCCCGGCTCGAGGACCTGGGCAGGACTCCGCCTGGGATAAGAAGTCGATGGCGTTGCCGGCGAGCACGTCCTCCGGCTGGGATAAGTGGTCGTTGCCGTGGGCGTCCATGACAGGATGTGCGGGAGAAGGTGGTGGCGCGAGTGCGGAAGATGGACGGCGGGGACGGTTGGAGGGAGATGGACGGCGGCGGTGACGAATTTAAGGAGGGAGTCACGGTGGAGTAGTGCGGGGAGGAGGTGGCGGCGCGAGGGCGTCCTGATCCGGATCTCGGGCGAAGATGGAGGCAGATGGACGGCAGCGAGGAAGGGAGAGAGATGGACGGCGGCGGCGAGGAGTTTGCGGAGGGGAGTCGCGGTGGAGGAGTGCGGGAAGGAGGTGGCGGGGCGGGGGGCGGCTCGATCCGGATCTCAGGCAGGGATGGAGGGAGATGGACGGAGATGGACGGCGGCGACGGAGGGAGGGAGATGGACGGGGCCGACGAGGATTTTGCGGAGGGACTCGCGGTGGAGGAGTGCGGGACGGGGTGGCGGCGCCGGAGAGCTCTAGATCTGTGGCGGCTCGGAGAGAAGGGAACCCTCTGTGCCGGGGGGGGGGGGGCGG
>NC_028456.1:283886-351432 GCF_000263155.2 Setaria italica | reverse complement strand
GAGGGGTATCTGTGGCGATCCACTCGGGTTAGCTTGATTACTCGGAGTTCAGCCGCCTAACATGCGACACCCTGGTTAACTCAAGCCAACGCGAAGCGCCGTCGGACTTCATCCGATTTAACCACTTTCTACAGGATCGAGTTCAGCAAACCCACACAAGGTGAGCGGTTACAGAGAATACAGCAAGTCCACTGAATTTAAACAGTCTTACTCAAGAGTTCAGTCATAAAATTTTAACATTAGAGTTTTATAACAAAAGACAACAGAGAAAGCACTAGCGGAAGACTTCGTCGGGGTCGGACGTCCGGGCGAGGCCAGCCAGAACATCACTGAGTCCTCTCCTCGCCATCCGAGGAGGGGTCCCACTCGACCGTCCAGCCTGGCGGGAGCTGGGGCGGCCAAGCGCCAACAAGGGAGGGGTCGGGAACTGCAACTTCACCTGAAAAACAGGAGCCACAACAAGGCTGAGCTACTAAGCTCAACAAGACTTAACCGGGGAGGAGCCAACTATTCTCCCAACTAGACATGCAAGGCTTCTTGGCCGAGGGGTTTGTTTTGCCAACAGCACTAAGTAAACTATTTTCAAGTTTTAGCTCCGGTTCTAGATTTACTTACCAGTCTAAGTTGTGCAACCTATTCTAAGCAACATCGAACCAAACAAGTGTGTATATAAAACAACATCATTGCCATCATCAGATTCCTCATTTACTCAGGGTGACATAGCGATCAAGAAGTCTCAAACTGTGAGAGGCAGACGAATCGATTCGAGTTCTTTAACCATGCATGGTGAACCTAGCCCCACGACATCCGCGCACCCGGAGGTCGCTTCCTGTGTCGGCCTTCCCCATCGATCCCCTAACCCGTGTCGGGCCCATTTCCTTTGGTGCAAGGTTCCACAGACCCGGTCTCTGCCGTTCTGTGACCACGCTTTGCCACCACGTGCGACAACCAGCAGGGGAAACTCCGTTCCAAGAACAATGGGGCGACCGCTCACGTCTAGGTTCAATCAGGTACTAGGCTTCCTCATCCCATACTAAGTATGAGGCTAGTACTTTCAAACACTTGATCACGAACACCACCACTGTCGGGCCTTAGCAAGTTTTCATAGACAGACGGGGCAACCATCCGACCACCAAAGAGTTACCAAACCCTGCCCCGTCCATCGTCCTTATAGTTGTAACAGGAGAGTAACACATGCAACTCCTACAACTCGCGAGTGACAGGAGATCACTCGGCTTTTACCGTTTCCTATTTAAGCAAAGCAGCTACTCGGTCCAACAGCTAGTGCTCATATCAAGGGTTACTAAGTCATGCATCTAGGGTTTCACACAACTCCTAAACGTAAATGCACAAACATGCTATTCGGAAGGCATGTGCAAGTTTGACAAGAACACATAGGATCTTCATGCAACCGGGGCTTGCCTGCAAACAAGGAGGGCGGAAACTGCTCGACTTCGGGGGCGGCTTCAACTTCAGCGGGCGGGAACTCGGTTACAGCTTCTTCTTCGGGCGCCGGGTGCAGCTCGTAGAAGCCGTCAGCGAGATGCAGCTCTACACGGATGCAATGCAAAGGTTAGCTTAAACGTTTTGATTTGACAGCAACACTGGCTCTCCTGAGCCCAGAAACTTGCGACAAAGAGCAGGAGGGGGAGGCAGTTGGAGAGAGCGGATGATGATCAACAGGTAAGGGTAGGAAAGAAACGAGTGGTCTGATACTTGAACTAGAGGGCGTGATAACTGGGATCCTCAGACGTAGGCGCTGAAGGGTTCTCACGTTTTACACTTACACCCTCAAGTTGAAGAAAAGATCATAGCCAGACCCTCGGGCGAGGCGGACAAGGGTCGGCAAACAGACAGGGTCGGACGAGACGGAACTGGGGTCGGGCGGATAGGAGGGGTCGGGTGAAGCGGACTTAGGGTCGGCACTCACCTTCTTCCTGAAAGGAAAGCTTGGGGTCGGGAAGAGGCAGACTTGGGCACGGAACTAAAGCTTTAAACAGGGACTAAGGCCGGCGGTGCTCCGGCGGCGGTGTTCTTGCAGATTGCAAGAGAGCTCTTGCGCAGCACAAGAGAGCAAGCTGCGGGGTGACTTGGATGAACTGAGAAGGAACTGGGAGAAGAACTTCTCAAGATTGGGCGGATGGCGCTAGGAGCTTGAGCAGGGAGCTAGCGGGAACTAAGGGCAACAAAAGCGGAGGGAACTCCGGCGACGGGCATTCCTTTTATAGCTGCGGGAGCAGAGGAACGGAAGCGTCGCGGAGAGAGAGAAGGGAAACGGCGCGAAGGCCGGGGAGAAGCAATGGAGTGCTCTGCCGTGGCGGCGATTGAGCAATCCGGGCGGTGCAACAGAACTCCGGGGGTGACGCCAGCGATCATTGCGCTACTCTGTCAGGGCGGCGTAGGCGCGGGTAGACCGGTAGTTGAGATTTGGCGGAAAGCGGGCGTCGCTGTGCGGAAGAGGTGATAGAAGCGACTGGTTAAACGGCGCTAGGATCGAGGGCGCACAGGTGGGAGAACAAGCGGACGCGGCGCGGGGGAGAGTGCGGAACAACAGATTGTCGGGCGGTGTCTGACAGGGCGGGGGAAGGAACTGTCGCGGCCGTGGTCGGGGTTGGCGGTGGGGGAATCGTCGTATAGCGACGACCGGGCGGCGCAACTGTTGCTGGAAAGGACGGAAAAGACGGGCGACATCGGTCTCCGGGGCCGAGATCTGGTATCGTGATGATGGGCGCGGGGAGCGAGGCTCTGCAGAAAGGGGTGCAGAGGGCTTCCGCTTCTATTGGGGGAAGAGGGCGCGGGAACCCACTCGGTCGCTTGCCGGAGACAAAACTGAGTGGTGGCGTCGGAGAAGGCGAGCCACGCGGCAGGAAGGTTCTGAGGCGGCCATGCAACTCGAGTGCGGCTGATGCGGGGAATCTGGAAAAGATCTCGCGGGTCCACCGGGGAAAAGATCGGACGGGTGAGGAAGATTAACAGGATCCGACGGATGGCTGAACTCGCCAGGGTCGGGAAAAAGGAACGAAGCAGTAGGGGTCGGATCTCAAGGGTCGGAACTGGCAGAAAACTGAGCACTTAAGTGCGATCAACAGAGCAACTGACGGAGGTTTAAGGGCTGAGATCAAACCTAACTGGGAGAGATTAGGGGTCGGTCGTTACAGCCTACCCCTCTTAAAAAGAATCTCGTCCCGAGATTCAAGATCAAGGGTGTGTTGTTCTTACCTCCTTGATGGGATAGAAAACCTGGAAAACGCTTGTTCAGATATTCTTCCGTCTCCCATGTTGCTTCATCTTCGGTGTGATTTCTCCAGAGGATCTTGTACATCTTTACCAGTCGGCGTCGGGTGTGCCTTTCCTTCTGGTCCAGAACTCGATCTGGGTACTCGGTGTAGGTCAGGTCAGGTTCTACTTGAAGCTGTTCTTGTTCTAGGATTTCTGCTGGAACTTGGACACATTTCTTCAACTGAGACACATGGAAAACATTATGTATGGCTGACAGCTGCTCTGGGAGTTGGATCCTGTAAGCGACGGGTCCACACATCTCCACAATCTCATAAGGGCCGATGTAACGGGGAGCTAACTTGCCCTTTATCCCAAACCGTTGCACTCCTTTGGTTGGGGAGACTCTAAGGTACACATGGTCACCAAGGTTGAACTGCAGGGGTCTTCTCCGTTGGTCAGAGTAACTCTTCTGTCGAGATTGGGCAGCCTTGAGATTTGCCTGAATTACGCTTACTTGCTCTTCGGCTTCTGCCACTAAGTCAGGGCCATAAACCTATCTTTCTCCTGGTTGGGACCAGTTCAAGGGTGTTCGGCATCTTCGGCCGTACAGGGCCTCAAACGGTGCCATCTTCAAACTGGCCTGGTAGCTGTTATTGTAGGAGAACTCTGCTAAGGGCAGGCACTTGTCCCAGTTCTTATCATAGTGAATGACACAAGCTCTTAACATGTCTTCAAGGATTTGGTTGACTCTCTCGGTTTGGCCATCGGTTTGGGGATGGTATGTTGAGCTTCGAATGAGCTTGGTGCCCATAGATGCTTGTAGTTGCTCCCAAAATCGTGCCACAAATTGAACTCCTCTGTCTGAAACTATGGTCTTGGGTACACCGTGTAGAGAAACGATACGGTCGAGGTATAACTCTGCATATTGCTTGACTGTGTAGGTGGTACGAACAGGCAAGAAGTGTGCTGTCTTGGTCAGATGGTCCACTATAACCCAGATAGAATCATACCGTTGAGTTGTAAGGGGTAACCCAACTATGAAATCCATGCTGATGTCTTCCCATTTCCAAGAGGGAATAGGTAGCGGCTGCAAGGTTCCTGCTACCTTCAAGTGACTAGCCTTGACACGTCGACAAGTGTCGCATTCTGAAACATAACGAGCTACCTCCGGTTTCATCCCACTCCACCAAAAGGTCTGACGAAGATCATGGTACATCTTGTTGCTGCCAGGGTGGATGGAGAACTTGGAAAGGTGAGCTTCATCTAGGATTTGCCTCCTTAACTCGGGGTCGGCGGGCACTACTAGTCGGTTTCCATAGTACACACCTCCCGTTTGGTCCTGCCGGAAAAGTTTATACCCTTCGTCCTTTACCGAGACCTTACTGATGATCCGTTTCACTTCTTCATCCTTAGTTTGTGCTGACCGAATCTGGTCCTCCAAAACTGAGTCAAGGGTGAGGTGATCAAGGGTTCCATGGGGAACAAACTCTAGACTTAGTTTTCCCATCTCGTGACACAAGGTGTTGGCGAAGGCTGCTGACAACAAGCAGTTGCAACGTGGTTTTCGACTGAGGGCATCGGCCACTACATTGGCCTTGCCAGGATGATAGTGCACGTTCAAGTCATAATCCTTTATTAACTCCAGCCATCTTCTCTGACGCATGTTGAGGTCGGCTTGCGTGAAGATGTACTTGAGGCTCTTGTGGTCGGTGTAGATGTTGCAGTGAGCTCCCATTAAGTAGTGCCTCCATATCTTCAAGGCATGTATCACTGCTGCCAACTCAAGGTCATGGGTCGGGTAGTTCAGCTCATGAGGTCACAACGCACGTGAGGCATAGGCAATGACTCGGTTGTCTTGCATAAGAACACACCCGAGTCCAGTGCCGGAGGCGTCACAGTATACGTCATACGGCCTAGAGGGGTCGGGTTGAGCCAAAACTGGGGCGGTGGTTAACAAGTGCTTCAAGGTTTTGAAGGCTCCTTCACACTTGGTGTCCCACACAAACTTGGCCTCTTTCTTCAACAACTCGGTCATCGGCTTAGCTATCTTAGAGAAATCCGGTATAAAACGCCGATAGTATCCTGCCAGTCCGAGGAAACTCCGGATCTGGTGTACCGAGACAGGAGACTTCCATTCCATGACCTCTTGCACCTTACTGGGATCTACGGCAATACCGTCCGCGGAGATAGTGTGTCCCAAGAACTTGACACTATCCAACCAAAACTCACACTTGGAGAACTTTGCATAAAGCTGATGATCTCTCAGTCGCTAAAGAACTATATGAAGGTGGTTGGCATGCTCTTCCTTGTCTTTTGAGTACACTAGGATGTCATCAATGAACACCACTACAAACTTGTCCAGCTCGGGCATGAACACCGAGTTCATAAGGTACATGAAGTAAGCGGGTGCATTGGTGAGTCCAAAGGACATGACTAGGTACTCATACAACCCATATCTGGTAGAGAAAGCTGTCTTGGGCACGTCGCAAGGTCAAATCTTGATTTGGTGATATCCAGATTGAAGATCGATCTTGGAGAACACTTTTGCTCCGGCTAACTGGTCGAACAAAACATCAATGCGGGGCAGTGGGTACTTATTCTTGACTGTTACCGCATTGAGGGGTCGGTAATCCACACACATCCGTAAACTGCCGTCTTTCTTCTTCACAAACAGGGCGGGGCACCCCCAAGATGACGTACTGGGTCGAATGAAACCCTTTTCCAACAGGTCATGCAACTGGGTCTTCAACTCTGCTAACTCAGCGGGTGGCATCCGATAGGGTCTCTTAGATATCGGAGCCGTGCCAGGAACCAACTCTATAGAAAACTCCACTTCTCTGTCAGGTGGCATGCCTGGCAAGTCCTCTGGAAACACATCTGGATACTCACAGATAACAGGGAGGTCTCCTAAACGGGTTCCCAAGAGAGAAAAAGCACAAGGGGTCAAGGACTCAGGGTGGGTCAAGGATAGGATAGCACTGCCATGAGAGGGCGAGCTGATGAAAAGAGATCGGGCTGAGGTATCTAAAACAACACGATGTCGGGCCATCCAATCCATGCCAAGGATGACGTCTAGGCCTTCGAGGTCAAGGATGATCAGGTTTTCCTTGAAGAGGGTGGGGCCTAGCTGGAGAGGTACAAGAATAACGACCTGATCCGACGTTATCCTTCCGCCAGGAGTGGCGATCACATAGGATTCCTTAGTGTGACCTACACTTAGCTCGCATCTTTCCCTTTCCTTACTCCCGATAAAGCTATGGGAGGCTCCCGAATCAAACAACACCACAACAGCTTGTTTTAAAACGAGAAAAGTACCCGTCATCACTGACGCACCTTCGGGAAGTTCGGTCAGGCTGGTGTAGTTGAGTCGGCCTTGTCGGACTTGCACCTTGGGCCTTCTTCCTCTGGCTGCCATGGGGTTCTGGCCTTGCTGCTGAGTCTTGCTCCTGGGGCAGTCCCTTGCAAAATGCCCCTCGTTGCCGCAGGTAAAACATCTGTTACTGGCTACCGGACGGGGTGGCGTTGGCAAGGTCGGCCGGGGTACTTGTGGTTGGAAGCCTGGAGAACTGGGCATTGTTGCCAGCGGGGGTCGGGCGATCCATTTCCCTGACGGTTGGGGTCGGCCAGGGGCTTGCGAAGGGATCATCCGAAATCTTCGGGCTGGCGGGCTCGGAAGAGCCACAGAGGCTTTCCTCTTCTGGTCGGCCTTGAGAGCTTGCATGCAATCCTCCTGGGAGATGGCCAGATTGACCAACTCGTTATAGGTGTCCACCCGGATGGGGTTCAGCCTCTCCCTGAGCTCCAAGCTCAGTCCTCGGCGGAATCTGTCCCGCTTCTTCTCATCGGTGTCCGCGTGATATCCCGCATAACGGCACAGGTCGTTAAACGCCTGGGCGTAGTGCAGCACGTCCCTAGTTCCCTGGGTGAGGGCCAGAAACTCGTTGAGCTTTCGCTCCAGGAGACCTTCAGGAATGTGGTGCACCTTGAACGCCATCTTAAACTCGTCCCAGCTGACTACGTGGTCAGCAGGTAGCATGGCATGGTAGTGGTCCCACCAAAGCCGTGCGGAACCACGCAGCTGCTGAGCTGCGAACCGCGCCTTATTGTTGTCAGGGCATGGAGCGGTAAGGAGCTCGAACTTAGATTCAATCGTCCGAACCCATGCATCAGCATCGAGCGGTTCCTGGGTCTTTTGGAACAGCGGGGGCTGTGTCCCCAAAAAGTCCTCATATCTTGCGACATGCTGCTGCTGTGCTCTACCACCATGTGACTGCTGTTGTCCTTGCACCAGATGCCTGAGCAGCTCGGTTTGAGTTGCTAGGATTGCCTCCAATGGCGATGGTGGCGGGGGCGGGGGAAGATCCTGGCGCTGGTCACTGTTGCTGGGCATAGTTCCAGACCTCGTGCGGTGCACCATCTGCAAGAGTTAACGCCCCATTAATCTCATAACCTTAGGTGTATTCCAACGAATGGGAGCGTATGATTTAAATCCTTTAATGCGACTCTTGCCAAAGGTGCATCACACGTCCTTATAGAGGAAGCACATTCCTCCCATTTCATTACAGATAGCCCCTACTTGCCCTGGTACTCCACCTCAGGTAACCATACCACAAACAGACTTCTAGGGTCGGGTCCACTCGAACCAAGGGGTCGGATACGGTCCGTACTCTCAGAGGGTCGGACAAGGCGGTAACTGTCTTAAGGGTCGGCACACTCTGGTTCGCAAACTAGGGTCGGCCAACTGAACAGGCTCCCCGAAAACAACACAGGGTCGGCACCACTTACTTAACCTTAGCATCCGCATCATACGAAAAGGATAGAACTGTACACTGCACTGGATTGACTTTATACACAACGTCGTTTCAACTCAGGGAGTACTCAACTCAAGGCTAACCTATTACAACCTTCCAAAACTAGGCTGCCGAGGAGTACAACAAAAGAAAGAAGGTTCCCTGAGAACCCTTAAACTACCACTGGATACTATGAGTCGGAGAAGGGACGCCATCTTCTTCTATGTCCATGCTGGACGCTCCCTCGTCTTCCTCAAGGTCCTCCTGAGCTTCAAGTTGCATGTTGAGGGCATGCATGTCTTCAAGCTCAGCTTGGTGTTCCTCTAGGTGGGCATTGGCAACGGCCAATTCCATTTCCACCTCCATTTTCTCCTCCGAGAGCTCGATCATTCCATCCACAAGGTCGGCAACTTCTCCTTCCAGCTCGGAGATCCGGTCTTGCAGGTCGTGGATCTGGATTCCACGTTGGATCAGCTGGTAGGTTTGGCCTACCAGATCTCTTCTAGCTGCTTGGAGGTACACGTGGGTGTCCGCAGCAGTCCGAGCAAAGAGTGTCATGGCCCTTCCTTGGAGCTCGATCAGCCGGTAGAACGCAGCCATGCATCTGACGTTGGCGGAGATGGTGAGCGTGGCGCAGGTAGCGGCCAACACCTCAAGGTTGTCGATGCGGTCCAGCCAGGCCGGGTCCATCCGGCTTTTGACAGGGAAAAGACCGATCGGGTCCAGGGTGATCTCCACAGGGTGGAACTAACAGAACTGCGTGAGCAACTGGAGAGCGGCGGATTCCCACGTATCTTCCGGAGAAAGACCGTAGGCTATGATGCCCAGAGAGGGCCAGTCGGGCCGCACAAAAGGGGGTGGCACCAGTGCTTGCACCTGGCACGCCTGGATGCCCTGCTCCACATACAGCCGCCCAGAGTACAGGGGTGGGGACTGATACCCAAACCATCTCAACGTATCCCACAAGATCGCGGGAAACCCCTCGAAATGTAGGCAGGTTGATTGGAAGGTACCGTCCGCTCCAAACACCACATGCCCGGGAGCAGCCATCTGGAACCAAGAAAACCGAAGCCACGTGAGATAACTCCGAAGGTCAGGGGTCGGATAGAGAAGCAGAAGGGCTTAACCGAGAGCAACTAAGAGGAGCTAGAAATCCTTAGATCCAAAGGAGCTCTGTCGGACAGGGTTGCTGTTGAGAAGGAAACATCACCGATTTCTGTATGACGCATGCACGGCCTACCGTACTCTTAACCAAAAACAACTGCCCGAACCTCGGGTCTTACGCGGTCAGCGCCGGTGACAAGGCAACAATACGTCTCTCCCTATATTATCTAGTCGGTTCTAGCAACGTCTTAACGAACGCGGTTAGCAACCTGCAGAAAACACACACCCGAACCTTTCATGCCAGCACCCACGAAAGCGTTCCCAAACATTACCATCCACTATAGGAACGGCACCCATGCGTTTAAGGCTGCATGGACAGCACTCAACCGTGGAAAGAGGTTCCTTCCGAATAGAACCACATAACCCTTTGCATACTCGTGATGCGGCATCGGCACACGTATGATAGACGTGACGAAACAACCGTGCCAATAGGCTTGTTGGAATCGAGCCGTATCAACCTTCGTATGGATCACATACGGAACCTGCGCACGTATAATAGACGTGGGCGAAAATAACCGCGAAGATAGGGTCCCTTGAATGGAACTCCCTATCAACCCTCGCATGCTCGTGATGCGGAACTCGGCTCACGTATAACAGACGTGGTGAAGTGCTGGAGGAGTTAGCAACATAACCAGTTACTTATTTAGTCACCTAAAACAACCCCAAAATCCCCTAGGGCCTCTCGCACTAAGTCATCCTTAACGTTTGTACGAGATTTTCGAAAGGTTCTTGCAACTTTTATAATTTCAAAGAAGTGTTTAGGGCCCACTGGGTTCTCTGATATGCTAAACTCGGCTCTGGTACCAGCTGTGGCGGATCCACCTCGGGTTAGCTTGATTACTCGGAGTTCAGCCGCCTAACATGCGACACCCCTGGTTAACTCAAGCCAACGCGAAGCGCCGTCGGACTTCATCCGATTTAACCACTTTCTACAGGATCGAGTTCAGCAAACCCACACAAGGTGAGCGGTTACAGAGAATACAGCAAGTCCACTGAATTTAAACAGTCTTACTCAAGAGTTCAGTCATAAAATTTTAACATCAGAGTTTTATAACAAAAGACAACAGAGAAAGCACTAGCGGAAGACTTCGTCGGGGTCGGACGTCCGGGCGAGGCCAGCCAGAACATCACTGAGTCCTCTCCTCGCCATCCGAGGAGGGGTCCCACTCGACCGTCCAGCCTGGCGGGAGCTGGGGCGGCCAAGCGCCAACAAGGGAGGGGTCGGGAACTGCAACTTCACCTGAAAAACAGGAGCCACAACAAGGCTGAGCTACTAAGCTCAACAAGACTTAACCGGGGAGGAGCCAACTATTCTCCCAACTAGACATGCAAGGCTTCTTGGCCGAGGGGTTTGTTTTGCCAACAGCACTAAGTAAACTATTTTCAAGTTTTAGCTCCGGTTCTAGATTTACTTACCAGTCTAAGTTGTGCAACCTATTCTAAGCAACATCGAACCAAACAAGTGTGTATATAAAACAACATCATTGCCATCATCAGATTCCTCATTTACTCAGGGTGACATAGCGATCAAGAAGTCTCAAACTGTGAGAGGCAGACGAATCGATTCGAGTTCTTTAACCATGCATGGTGAACCTAGCCCCACGACATCCGCGCACCCGGAGGTCGCTTCCTGTGTCGGCCTTCCCCATCGATCCCCTAACCCGTGTCGGGCCCATTTCCTTTGGTGCAAGGTTCCACAGACCCGGTCTCTGCCGTTCTGTGACCACGCTTTGCCACCACGTGCGACAACCAGCAGGGGAAACTCCGTTCCAAGAACAATGGGGCGACCGCTCACGTCTAGGTTCAATCAGGTACTAGGCTTCCTCATCCCATACTAAGTATGAGGCTAGTACTTTCAAACACTTGATCACGAACACCACCACTGTCGGGCCTTAGCAAGTTTTCATAGACAGACGGGGCAACCATCCGACCACCAAAGAGTTACCAAACCCTGCCCCGTCCATCGTCCTTATAGTTGTAACAGGAGAGTAACACATGCAACTCCTACAACTCGCGAGTGACAGGAGATCACTCGGCTTTTACCGTTTCCTATTTAAGCAAAGCAGCTACTCGGTCCAACAGCTAGTGCTCATATCAAGGGTTACTAAGTCATGCATCTAGGGTTTCACACAACTCCTAAACGTAAATGCACAAACATGCTATTCGGAAGGCATGTGCAAGTTTGACAAGAACACATAGGATCTTCATGCAACCGGGGCTTGCCTGCAAACAAGGAGGGCGGAAACTGCTCGACTTCGGGGGCGGCTTCAACTTCAGCGGGCGGGAACTCGGTTACAGCTTCTTCTTCGGGCGCCGGGTGCAGCTCGTAGAAGCCGTCAGCGAGATGCAGCTCTACACGGATGCAATGCAAAGGTTAGCTTAAACGTTTTGATTTGACAGCAACACTGGCTCTCCTGAGCCCAGAAACTTGCGACAAAGAGCAGGAGGGGGAGGCAGTTGGAGAGAGCGGATGATGATCAACAGGTAAGGGTAGGAAAGAAACGAGTGGTCTGATACTTGAACTAGAGGGCGTGATAACTGGGATCCTCAGACGTAGGCGCTGAAGGGTTCTCACGTTTTACACTTACACCCTCAAGTTGAAGAAAAGATCATAGCCAGACCCTCGGGCGAGGCGGACAAGGGTCGGCAAACAGACAGGGTCGGACGAGACGGAACTGGGGTCGGGCGGATAGGAGGGGTCGGGTGAAGCGGACTTAGGGTCGGCACTCACCTTCTTCCTGAAAGGAAAGCTTGGGGTCGGGAAGAGGCAGACTTGGGCACGGAACTAAAGCTTTAAACAGGGACTAAGGCCGGCGGTGCTCCGGCGGCGGTGCTTCTTGCAGATTGCAAGAGAGCTCTTGCGCAGCACAAGAGAGCAAGCTGCGGGGTGACTTGGATGAACTGAGAAGGAACTGGGAGAAGAACTTCTCAAGATTGGGCGGATGGCGCTAGGAGCTTGAGCAGGGAGCTAGCGGGAACTAAGGGCAACAAAAGCGGAGGGAACTCCGGCGACGGGGCATTCCTTTTATAGCTGCGGGAGCAGAGGAACGGAAGCGTCGCGGAGAGAGAGAAGGGAAACGGCGCGAAGGCCGGGGAGAAGCAATGGAGTGCTCTGCCGTGGCGGCGATTGAGCAATCCGGGCGGTGCAACAGAACTCCGGGGGTGACGCCAGCGATCATTGCGCTACTCTGTCAGGGCGGCGTAGGCGCGGGTAGACCGGTAGTTGAGATTTGGCGGAAAGCGGGCGTCGCTGTGCGGAAGAGGTGATAGAAGCGACCGGTTAAACGGCGCTAGGATCGAGGGCGCACAGGTGGGAGAACAAGCGGACGCGGCGCGGGGGAGAGTGCGGAACAACAGATTGTCGGGCGGCGTCTGACAGGGCGGGGGAAGGAACTGTCGCGGCCGTGGTCGGGGTTGGCGGTGGGGGAATCGTCGTATAGCGACGACCGGGCGGCGCAACTGTTGCTGGAAAGGACGGAAAAGACGGGCGACATCGGTCTCCGGGGCCGAGATCTGGTATCGTGATGATGGGCGCGGGGAGCGAGGCTCTGCAGAAAGGGGTGCAGAGGGCTTCCGCTTCTATTGGGGGAAGAGGGCGCGGGAACCCACTCGGTCGCTTGCCGGAGACAAAACTGAGCGGTGGCGTCGGAGAAGGCGAGCCACGCGGCAGGAAGGTTCTGAGGCGGCCATGCAACTCGAGTGCGGCTGATGCGGGGAATCTGGAAAAGATCTCGCGGGTCCACCGGGGAAAAGATCGGACGGGTGAGGAAGATTAACAGGATCCGACGGATGGCTGAACTCGCCAGGGTCGGGAAAAAGGAACGAAGCAGTAGGGGTCGGATCTCAAGGGTCGGAACTGGCGGAAAACTGAGCACTTAAGTGCGATCAACAGAGCAACTGACGGAGGTTTAAGGGCTGAGATCAAACCTAACTGGGAGAGATTAGGGGTCGGTCGTTACAGTATCCGAGGAAAACGGGGTGTGGGAACAGTTTTAGTCCATTTTAGCTACCCTTAAGGGGCTAAAAGATTAGTGGGGGGCTAAAGTTTAGTCCACCTGTTTGGGAAGCTTGGGGGCTAAAATGAGCTAAAGTGGGGGTGCTAAACTTTAGCCCCCCTCTCCCAAACAGGGCCTAAACAAGGTCAAGAATCAACACCATGGTTAATCAAAACGTCCGAGGAACGAAGCGTTGGGTAAAGTTTTGGGAAGTGCGGTGCTATGCCAATTCTCCGGACAATTACTACTTGTAGAACTTCTCGTATCTTGTAAAACGTTGTGAACGCATAAAAGGTTTGGCATTTGGAAGCTTTGGATGCGCACTTTTTTTTTCTAAAAGATAATAAAATGTTACTACCAATTATTGTCACCTCTTGTCACAAAATGCTTGAGTATTTTTTTTCTTTTGCTTATCGTCGCATTATTGATATTCTGATAGATGTATTATGTTTTTCCTTTTCACCTTTTATTACTACTATATCCGTCACATCATTGTTGTGGACAACAGCAAACGTTAATGAGTTGGGGCATTTTGCCGTACAAGATAGGTGACTGCTAAAACTCAATAAGTTTAGATCAGTATTTTTTTCCCTGTAAAAAAGATGCATCTATTCTGCCGTTGCAGTTTACCAGAATCTCTGAATAACGGCATCTGATCAATGTGCCATCCCAAGATTTCAGGGCTGACAAAAATCGGCAAAAAATAATATGTTGCATCATTTGTAGCATGGTGCCGTGTGCATGGCCAAAAATCATCATTAACAACAGAAAGGCGCGGCCATCCAGGCGTCATTCAGCTTTCCATTTTGTATTATTTATATGAAGCAAAGCACGGCAGGCCAACGCAGCACCGCACGGAAAAGACGCCCAAAATCCCCCCACCAAAACCCCGCCGCCGCCGCGCCCTCGTCTTCGCCGTCCCCAAGCCGCCGCCGCCCCCATGGCGCCGGAACACGGCAAGCCGGCCTCCTCCGCCTCGTCCTCCTCCTCCTACGAGGACGACACCTCCGGCGACGAACAAGGAGTGGAGGCACAGCTCCCGACCCAGAACATTCCTATCCCGCCGCCGGCGTGCCAAGAAAGCGGCGGCAAGGAGGAGGACGACGAAGACAACGACAGCGAGGATAGCGAGGAGGAAGGAGAGGAAGGCGGCGACGACTCCATCAAGCGTCAACTCCCGCCGCCCCCGCCTCCGCCGGCAGCGGCGCGCCAAGAAAGCGTCGGCGAGGAGGACGAAGACGACGACAGCGAGGCCAGCGAGGAGGAGGGAGAGGACGGCGGCGGCGACCCCATCAAGCGTCAACTCCCGCAGCAGCAGCAGCAGCAGCCGCCGCCGCCGCCTCAGCGAGGTCCCGAGGGCTCCGACGGAGAAGGCTCCGAGGACTCGTCAGACGACTCCGACTCCGACTCCGATTCCGAAGAAGTCGAGTCGGCGCCGGAACCACGGACCCACGTGCCTTCCCCCGATCTCACCAAGCCGTCCCTACTGAAGCGGACGGCGGAGGCGGCCGGGATCGCGGAATCGTCCTCATCGAACAAGAGGGTGCCGGCGGCCGCCCTTAGCAAGCTGCTCCCCCCCGAAGCCGGCGGCGAAGGAGGTCGCCAAGCCGCTCGCGCTGGAGAAGACGGCGGCGGTGAAGGAGGTCGCCAAGCCGCTCGTGCCGGAGAAGCCGGTGGTGGCGAAGCAGGTCACCAAGCTGTGCTCGCGCCGGAGAAGACGGCGGCGGCGAAGGAGGTCGCCAAGCCGCCACTGCCGAAGAAGAAGCCGCCCCCGCCGAAGAACAAGGCTGCAGCTGCTGTGGCGAACCACGCCAAGCCACCCAAGAAGGCAGCGGCGGCGGCAGAGGAGAAATCTACTGCTGCTGCGGTGGCGGTGGCGGCAGCAACGGCCATCGCCAAGTTGCCAGTTGCACAGGGAACAGCAGACGCCCCTTCAGGACCAGAGGATAACCAGGTGCAGAAGTGCAGGCGCTTGAAGGAGAAGAGCGAGAAGTACTGCTTCCTTTGGCAGCTAAAACAGGCACTGGAAGTAGAGCTCAAGCAGCCACCAAGCATGTTTGATGACGCCTTCCTCAATATGGATGACGCCGAGGCTACCATGCTGAACAATAAGATCAAGAAACAGATGGTGGACGAGTGCCGATTGCAACTTAAGCGTTTTGACATCAAGAAGCTTGTCAACAAGGCGATGTGCGACTTGATGTAGTGATGTTGCAGGTCCATTCACTCTCCTCCCCAGGATAAATCAATACTGCTATTTTGGTATCTAATTTGGTAATTGTTTAGAGGAAAAATCTAGCAACATAAGAGCTGCAAAAATGAATAGGAGGATACACTGGCTAGATACTAAACTAGAGTGAATTAGATGATGAAGAAGCTTCCGATGCTTGATACCTCCATGATGAAGAAACTCTATTTCATCCTCCATTAGGCTGCAAGCCGTTTGTTTTACAATTAAACAATGCAGATTAAATAGTTGGCTGAACATTCAATATTGGAAGGGGCACCCTCAAGTGCTCTATTTTTCTTTCATTCTAAGTGGCATATGTTTGCACTAAAAAAGGTTAGGCATTCTGATCCAAGGCCCTTATTATGTTCACAGAGAATTTCATTTAGCTATCATCCCTGCAGTGCCTGATCCACTATATGCATCTAGAAGCCGTAAAATTTGATTAGTTGTATTCGTACGCAGAATGTATATGGGATAGAACAAGATTAAAATCATTTAAAGTATTTTTTTGAGAAAAAAAAAGGTTTCCAGTGATTCAGTGAAAGCTTGCAAGTAATGTTTTTTTAAATATACTGGTACCTTGGTGCTGTATCAACAACATATACTGGCTATATACGCCTATACCACTTACTCCCTACATTCTTCTTTATTTGACTTTACTTTTTTTGTGTGGTCCTTAAGGCATAAATTTTATAAAGTGCACAGGTGCCATGTAGCATACCAGTATACCACATTTTTACAGGAGCTCTGCATTTCATCTTCAAGTTAAATATATTTCATGCTACAACCTAAAATCACCACGTTTAAGAAAACTAAAGATATGCATTATCTCATCATATTAGAACTGAGAATTGTGCAAATCTGAATCCATTTGATAGAGATAAGTGAAATAGTACCGGAGTAATATTTTGCTCCTTGCGTGGTTTAGTAAATTTAATTTCTAGTTAATTTTTAGCATATTTTTGAAGCCCTGTTCTGGATATAAGCTGGTTGCAATAACAGATAACTAGTTTTCACAATGTCCACTTCAACTAACAATCCTATGTCTAGTACATGTTTGATTTGAATTATATATTTTGAGCAGTGCATCTTCCAACACTGCTGAAAATGTCAAAATGTTGGCCTGCCTTGGAATTGCACAACTGAACACACGTCATTAACTTGTTAGTGTGAATGTACTCAATGGAACAATAGTATCTTTATACTGCTTATTTGCTTCTGATACATTGAATAATAATCTGGTGTTCTGACTCGACTTGCTTGTTTGTTGCAGGAATGGAGCAAGCTGCAAAGGCTAGGTCGGATTTTGGTCAGATTGCTTTTGTGTTGCTGATTCTTCTTAGAATTGTGAAACCTATGCTGCTGGCGATGCATTTTGGTCCAGGATGGCAGATTTTTTTTTTAAAAAAGGCTAGGCCTACACCCCAATACCCCATATATATAGAAGTAAGCTCTTGCTTGACTGGTTTAGGCTTTTTATGTTCTCTCGTAGAACTAAACTGATGACCCTACTGATTCTGCTGTTTAAGTTTCGGCATGAATCGTGAATGAATCAAAGCAGTTGGAGACATGGTGGTTGTTTTGTTTTTTCTTTTGTTGCATGATGATGGATGCCTGTTGATTCTGTTCTCTCGCATTATGAGGCGAGCTCTCAGCCAGCAACTTTTTTTTTGGCTGCAAATCATGCTTGGTTCTTTGAACATTATAACGCACAAATGCATCCAGTGTCGACATATGACGAATCAATATGCTTTGGCTACATTTTACCTCCCTACTATTCTTTCCCGTTGCAGCAAAAGGAAAATTATTTACCAGACAGGATGAATGATTGATTTGCAGATGGTACTATTTCGACTTCACATCATTTAGCCATGCCATGTACACCTTGAACAAGTCTATACTACTATATATATACAAATAACTTTGCTTATGACTGATGGGTTCATATACTCCAAATAATAGTCCTTGTGTGAAGCGACAGTTGTGATCTGAAGGAAAGGGTGTCAATTATACTCCTAATAGTCCTATTCGACTAACCATAGGTCGTACGTCTAGCAGATCGACTAGCGCACTGCGAGCTCGATCGATCTGTACATGTAGACATGTAGTAGTGTAGAGCAGGCCGTAGCCCGTAGCATGGAGGAAGCGGCCTGGCCGGCCTACCTACAGCTCAGCCAGGGAGGCCCATTTGCTTCCCCCATCGCGCCCTGGCTGGCATGGCACAGATCGAGGCAGGCCGGGTTCCGGCTCGGAAGCACTGTCGCACTGTGCGTCCCGTGGTGGGCGGCAGGCATTGTGGATTGCGAGAGAGGGTGCCGTGTGTTTTGCGGTCGGATCTCTCCTGGCGTGCCGCACCGCACCCCACGGGGCACGAACGGTGGTCAGTGGCCAGTCCAGTTCAGTTCGTCCCACGAGTTGGAGGCTTTTCCAGTTAGTTCCCCGGCGTACAACGAGCACACGTACCACGGCACAAGGCTGTCGCACCGTCTTTTGTGGCAAGCTCTTCCGATCTCCTTGCCAGATCATACACCAGCTTGACCACGACTGCGACGGCGCCAGCTGTCCGGGGCACGTGGACCCCATATCCGTTGGTGGCGCAGGATGGGTCAACCAGATCCGGGTGGTGCGGCCGTGTTGGAGCCGCCGGAGCACGGCTCGGCAGGCGGACCGTTAGATTTAGGGCGACGCGGGGCCGGCGCCGACTCCTAGAGCTGCAAGTGGCTTGGCGCCTGGTCCCGCGCGTCGCGGTGGTGTGGCGGCGTCGCCACTGTCCCTCGTGCGGCGGAAGGAGCTCGGGATAGCGACACGGGACCCGGATGGCTGGATCCGGGCGCGGGGTGGCCCGCACAGGTCGGATCTAGCACACCGCCGCCGCAGGTCCCAACCCTCGTCCACACCATCGCGTTGGAGGCAGCAGGGTGCACGGGGCCGGGGGGCGCAAGGGCTCAGCGCAGTACTAAATTGCTCTATTTAGTACCGGGCAAGGCTTCTAACCGGTATTAAAGGTGCTAAACGGCAGGAACGGCAGGAGCAGAAAATTGGGACATTTAGTACCAGATATAGCCTTTGCCCAATACTAAGGCCTGGTTTGGTTACATGTGCTTATTTTTAGCACCCGTCACATCGAATGTTTAGATACTAATTATGAGTATTAAACGTAGACTATTTATAAAACCCATTACATAAGTGGAGGCTAAACGGCGAGACGAATCTATTAAGCCTAATTAGTCCATGATTTGACAATGTGTTGCATGACAAATTTGGTAAGGTCGAAAAATCCCATTTGTACAACTCTGTCCTGGCTGTTTTTCAGCAGGCTGAGCTGCAGTGTTTTGGTCATATCTCAATTTTGACAGGTCCAATGGTTCTGAAATTTTGTGAGCAATTAGATTATCAAATTCCTCACAACTTTGGTATTCAACTCACAGCTCAGAGATAAAAGGAAACTTGGGTAAAATTCAAATGCATTTCGGTTGCAGAAAGTTGGTCAATAACATGGTGGTTACAACATCAACAAGTGTTTGGAAACAAGTCCATAGCCAAAGTCACATTCGTAGCACCCGCTACGCAAAATCATACTCAACTCTAGGTTAGCCTATTACATCAAGGTTCAAAATTAGGCTACACCGAGGAGTATATACAACCACTCTAAACACCTAAAAGTCATCGAGGTTGTTAACCACTCTAACGGAGGCACTGCTAATCATAGGAGAGTGAGCTGCCCCAAGTGGTGGCTGCGGTGCTGCACTCTCAAAATCCATGCTCAAGACGCCCTCAATCTCCTCAGGGTCTTCATCCTCATCCATGGCCTCAGGAGGTGCCTGCATAGCGGCCTGCTGGTGGTGGTGCATCTCAATGTGATCGTTGGCATCAGCCAACTCCATGTTGAGGTCATAATACTGATCTGCCAACATCTCCATGTTGGCCTCTTGGTCCTCCAACTCTTGCTGTAACTCTCCTATCTGAGTCTCCATCTCAGCAACCTGAACACCCTTGTCCACTAGTTGCAAGGACAAGTCGACCATCTCGCTCTTGATCTCATTGAGCGATATTTGGTTGGCCTGTGCTAGGTCCATCAACCTAGCCAGGGCCTCGCTCTGGAGAGCCTACAGCTAGTACAATGCATTCATGCACCGAGCAGTAGTAAGGATGGTCTCCTGGGGGTGAGTGAAACCCAAAAGTCTCATGTTCTCCATCCTATCGAGCCACATTGGGTCATCGGCGTCGTGTGCCAGGAACAACCCTATCGGATCCAGGACCACCTCCGCGGGGTGCTGACGGATAAACAGCGTAAGCCCCTGGAGAGTGGCTGTCTCCCACATGTCATCCAAATGATACCTGAGTGTGACAACCTCCAAGGGTGGCCACTCCGGGTCCGCTGGGTGAGGGTGGAGGGTAAGGTGTACACTGCAGCGGGGTACTCCATACTCCTCGTACTCCTTGCCTGAGTAACAGGGAGGTGTGGTATACCCAACTGAGCGTAGAGTGTCCCACAATATGGAAGAACCCTCCTAATGCAGGCACTCTGAGTCTACCTGTCCGTCCATGTCCACCATGACATAGACTGGATCAGCCATCTGGAGAATGAAATTGAAGGAACATGTGAGAACTAGATAATCACTTATCAAGAGTGAAAACTGATTTCTGGAAAGTTAGAGAAATGATCATAACTCAAAAATTATCCATCCAAAAATTGTCAAACTTTACCAGAAGGTTCTGTACTATGTTCTTTACAACTTTGTTTTTATGGAACTAGACAGAAACTGATCCTAAAGGGGTTGAAAAATTCATTGTTTATCAGTTGCACACTCTGGAATTTACAGCAGGCAGAAGGTTACCAATTTAAAAAAATCTCGAATTCTACACGACCAACTTTTATGAAATTTTTACAGCATCTCACTTACCTATTTCCGGACAAGAATGTTTCCGGAGAAAAAACAATTTACTAGCCCGAAAAATTCTGACAATGACAGCTGAGAGTCTATGGCAACTAGATAATCCTTTGTGACCGGTAAGAATTTTGTGACAACTTTACTTCGTTAACAAGCCATTCATGCAAAGGTTGTTTTACAATTTTCATTTTTACAAGTTTTAATGTGATGCATGCATGACCTATTGGTCCTCACAAAACAAACAACTGCCAATTGCTTGGACTTACGGGGTTAGTGCCAGTGGCAAGGCAACAATTATGGCTCTCGCTATAATAACTAGTCGAAATTTCTAACTGTCGTTAACTTACCATAACCACGGTTAGCTTACCTGTAGAAGATCACATGTACAATTGAACCTTTCATGCCAGCACTCATGAAAGCATCCACATTCATTACCGTTCACTCTAGAAATGGCACCCGCACGATTTTCGTTGCACGGGCAACGCTCATACGCCAAGTAGCGTATTCACTTTTTATGTGCTGCCATCATATTTGCATATGATGCCATGGGTACATTACAGCAATCGCCGTACCCTGCACCAACCATTAGTTTTGGGTGCCACCACCATATTTGCATATGGTGTCGTGAGTGCGTTATAGCAATCGTCGTACCCCTGTGCCAACCGTTGTGCAAGAAAATAAGTTTTGACAGAAAGTAAATGTGCTGGGAGTTAGTATAAGATAACCAATAGTTAATTAGCCACCTGAACAACTCATAATCCCCTAGGGCTTCACGAACTATCTTTCATCCTTAATGAACTTACACATTTTTCAAACACAAATTTCTTGCAAGTTTTATTGAAAATGTGTTTAGGGCTCGTTGTTTTCTCTGGTGTATGCTTTTCTGGCTCTAACACCAGCTGTGGCAGAACCACCCAAGTTAATCCGGCTAAAGTGTCCTCAACCTCGCCTCAAATGCGAATTGTCACTTTAATCGAATTAAAATGGTAGTCTGTTGGGTTTCACCCGATAAACCACTTATCTCGGATCGAGACAAAGCATACTCACATGAAGGCGAGTTCAGAGATTACAATAATCTAGATAATTATTACAGGTCCCAAATTTAGTTATTACAACTTAGAAGTTCAAATGCATAAAAGTAAAGTTTTCTAAGTTCAAGCAGCGGAAAACAACGAGAGGTCTAACGTCGATACAAAATACCATGGTGAAGCCTACCATGATATCAACCACCACGTTCCTCGCCGACCGAGGATGGGTTCCATTGGACCGTCCAACCCGGGGGGAGTTGGCTTGGCCAAGTCAAATTGGCAACCATTTCCTCAAAATCAATATTACCTGAAAACATAGCCACAAGCAAGGCTGAGTATAATAATACTCAATAAGACTTACCCGTCAGGTGGTATCTATTCCACCGACTTCTAGACATGCAAGGTTTTTTGGCTGAGGGGTTTGTTTTGCCAAAAGCACCTAAAGTAGGTCCTTACTTTCAAGTTTTAGCAGCAGGTTCTAGTTGATTAACCATTCTAGGTAAGCACCTATTCTAAGCAAGCATGTTGAACAAGTAAAATTAATCAAGCAATCCATATTAATCATCATCCTTTGTTCCACTTCTTACTCAGTGCAGAATAGTAATCAAGTAGTCTCAAACTATAAGAGGCAGATGATTCGAATCGAGTTTTTAAACCTTCCAAGGTGAACCTAACCCCACAACATCCGCGTACCACGCTGGGTTCGCTTCACTTGTCAGCCGTCCCCATCAATCCCCAAGCACGTGTCAGGGCCACTTCCCTTGGATACAATGCCCCACAGTCCCAGGCGACATCGTACCGTGACTACCCTTGTACCCACATGCTGCAGCAGGGGAAACTCCATTCCAGAGACAGTGGGACGAGCTGCTCATGCCCCGGTTCAATCAGGTGCTAGGCTTCCCCATCCTATACTAGGTATGAGATTATTACTTTCAAACACTTGACCATGAATGCCAACACCTTTCGGCCTTAGCATTTTCACCACTAGACAAACAGGGCAATCCACCAATCCAGAACATATAGCCCAGCCCCGCCCGTCATCCTTATGGTTTCAACATAAGTAAACAAGCAACTCCTACAGCTCGTGAGTGACAGTAAATCACTCGACTTTTACTGAGTCCCTATTTAGCATTGCAACTAATCATCTTAACATACTAGTGTTCAGCACATAGGTACCTAGGATCATGCAACTAGGGCTTCAATTCGCCCTACCGTGATTGCACTTGTACCCACATGATGCATCAAGGGAACCAGGTTCCAGAGAGAGTGGGGAGGTATGCCCACGTCCCGGTTCAATCAGGTACTAGGCTTCCCCATCCCATACTAGCTATGAGTTTAGTACTTTTCAAACACTTCACCACAATCACCGACATGGTTCGACCTTAGCACATTCATCTTCTATACAAGTAGGGCAATGCACCAATTCAGAACCAATTGCCTAGCCCCGCCCGTCAACCTTATGATTTCAGCATAAGGAAATATGCAACTCCTATAACTCGTGAGTGGCAGGAAATCACTCCACTTTTACCATGTCCCTATTTAGCATTGCAACTACTCAACCTATCATGCTAGTATTCAAGCATAGGTACTTAGATTCATGCAACTAAGGTTTCAAGCAATGCCTAGCAACTTAATGCATGAACATAAGCATCATAGGTATTGCATAAACTTTAAAATCAAGGTTATTCTCCGAGGCTTGCCTTCCTGTACTAGGTTAGTCTAAAGATCGTTTGAAGCTTGACTGAGGTCCTGTGTAACCTCGATCTGGTTCACTTCTACAGATGGCTCCTCAGCTGCTGGAAGTAGCTCATAAGTACCGTCGGTGACATTTGCTTCTACATGAGATGCATATGCAATAGTTAAAGTTTCCATGCTTTCACATACAGGATGCGTTCCATGAATTATTGCAGAAGTGTAAATTGCATTTCAACCATATTCACCTAGACAAGGACTAAACCTTGATTTCTCGTAAAGTAACATGTGCTACGATTTAAAACCTAGGCTTGATTTGTTGATGATTGTGTACACATATAAAGTTCTAAATGCATAAACTTCACAAAAGAAAGGTGGGGTCATTTTAGGGTTGCTCAACATTCATTTGGAAAGTTATCCTGTTTCTGAATTTTAAACTAACTCAAATGAGCCTTTACCATTTTACCCTTCCTAATTAACATTTGTTATTAACCATTTATCTAGCTATTAAACTTCAATAACTGTTTCTAGAAGAATCTAATAAGATATAGTTCTGAAATTTTTTCAGAAGCTTCACCATCACACCAGTGATCTACTGTAAAAATTTGGGATGCATTTCACAAAACAGTATTAAATTGCAGAACATGAAGAATGATTTTTAACTAGAGTTTCATCATCATTCTGGCTCCACAAAATTAAAGAAGGGTTACCAACACTAACAGGATTTATTGAGCATGAAAACTATTTATCACATAAAAAGTACATTAAACCACATGTAGTTATTTAAGCAAGGTAAAACACATATCTCATAGAAGCAAGTATTTTTCCTAGTCAAACATGTGCATCATGAGTCTAACAAAATTGATTTCACATTTTTAGAATTTTTCAACATTTCTCTACACATGTTCAAGGTTTCAGCCATTTTATTCCTTTTAAAACAGAAAAGGTTAAATTTGTTTTACGTTCAGACCCTTGATACCTTTAAACCTTCACAACCAGGTCCTATCTTTTTACGGTTTAAACCCTAGAAACAAAAGGGGGCTTGCAATGTGCCCCTCGGGCTCGGCCGGCAGCGCGGCGAGCTCAACTCCGGTGAGCGCCGGCGGGGAGGAGGCAAGGTGAGGGCCTAGGCGTGATGAGGGGCTCACTTAGGGCCTGTGGGCGGTGGGGCTTGACGACGAGGCCAAGGGCACGGCGGAGGCTCGTCATCTTCGGCACCGATGGTGGCGGAGATGGCCGGGAGAGGGGGAGGGAAGGTGGTGTGGGGCACGGGTGGTCCACCAGAGGGCTTAGGCGGCGGCGGGGGTGCTTAGAGGGGAGGGTTCCATGGTGAGGTTCAGCAGCGGAGCTCTGGTGCGGGAGGCTATGCCGTGCGCCGGTGAACTCGAAGAGGAGCAGCTTTTATAGCCGACTGGAGGGGGCGAGGAGGGGCTAGGGAGTGCCATGATAATCTTGGGCCCACCAGGGTGCATGGAGGCGGCCGATGACTGGCGGAGCAGGCGTGCAGCATGGCGGTTGGCCGTCGTGGCGCACGCGCATGGACGAGCGACTGCTACTGGCCGGGCAAGATCTTCATGTGGAGGAGCTGGTTTTCCACGCACACGGAGTAGCGGAGGCGGCGTGCTCATCTGGTCGTCTCAGCGGTGGTATAGGCTAGGCAGCGATGACCGGTCAGGTTCATATATACCTGTTGGTGCTAGAAATCACTGATCGAATTCCCAGCGTCGGACACATGACCCGGGAGAATCTGCTTAGCTCCTGTTCGGGTGAAAGCCCTGGTGCTGTTCGCGCGGCGTGCCAGCCAATCTAACCTGTTGATTGGCAAGGAAATAAACGTGTCAAATCCCAGAGGTTGCGATCGGCTAAGGTTCTGATCTTGAAATAGCTTATCAGCGAATCGGCCGATTTGCAGTAATAAGGAAATCGGCTATGAAGCAACCGATTACCAAGCAACGTTTATGAAGAAAACTACTAGAGTAATCTTAACAACGCTACAGTAGCAACACTAGGAATAGATCTAATCGGCTATGCATGAAATAAGTAGATTAAACAGCAAAGTACAAGAAAAGCCGAAAGTATCAATTCCTAGCTGGATAACTGGTGATAAAACTAGAACAAAAGGGTAAAACCTAGAATTCTAGTAAGTATCGATAACTGGTGAATAAATCTAAACGAAACGACAGCGATGCGCCCGAAGTTAAAGCTTAGAAATTACTCGATAAACGGAACTTACAAGATTGGCCGGAGGTCAAGTTGATGCAGCCCCGCCAACCCGTACGAACTCGTGAAAAGAAGAAAAGTATTTGGCGAAGTCGCCTGCTTGAAAGTAAGTACGAAGAAAAAGTAGTATGTTGTATTGAGTTGATTGTTTTTACAGATCTACAAGGGTGGCTATTTATAGCCCCGTACAAATGACTTCCTATCCGACTAGAACTCTATCTCTAAATTCAAACAGAAAAACTTCTTATCCGACTAGAACTCTATCCCCAAATCTAAACAGAAAACAAATATTTACAAGTACAACTCGTACTATTTTCACGCGCTTCGTGGGCTGACCTCTTCTTCATCTTCATAATCTTTTTAAGCCCATATCGGCCCAACTATTTCAACTTCCTAATCGGCCGATCACCTTCTTTGGCATGAGGGTAACCGATCAGGATCCAGACGTCGAGGGCTCAGAATCATTCCGACCCTGGGGACTAAGGTCGGATGAGGCGGAGATCCTCCTTTGGGGGTCGGGCGCGTCCGATCCCAAGCCCCAGGGGTCGGGCGAGGCGGAGATCCTCCCTTGGGGGTCGGGCGAGGCGGAACTCCAAGGATCAATCGGCCGATCCTCGACTGTAGCATCAATTGGCCGATCCTTGACTGTAGCACCAACCGGCCGATTTCCAATCATCGCCCTTGTATCTCGCCGCATCTTTCAATCTCTTCTTCTCATTACGCCAATTTTACTCGTGTCAAAATCTGGCGTCAACACATGCCCCCTAGTTTCGGAGTAAAACATAGTCTTTACTTCAAAATTCTTTTTAACTTCTCATCCGAAACAGACGCCACGAAAACATCCTTCCGTTTTGCGATCTCCAACCTGATGATTGCAATCTTTTCGAAATGGGCGCCCACGACAACCACTACTCCCGAAAAACTCGAAACGCCGGCGCGGTAAAAATTCCGCTTTTACCCCCTCTCAGACCTTCTTTAAATATCAGCACATCCCGTACTCCTTACAAGATCACGTCCTTCTTCTCCAGCGCACAGGCTTTCTTCTTCCTCCAACACTTTCCTTAGTTCCCCAATTTTCCAGCATCTCCTTCCTTTCGCATTTCCTCCTATTTTTCCAATGGCGGCACCTTCAGGCACCTCACCAGCGCGCAAAGCTCCAGAAATGGCGTTTTCGGCAGAGATTCCAGTAGCGGTAGCGGCGGCTCCATTGATGGAAGAAGGAGTTCCACCATTGAATGTTGAAGCCCCATCCGAGATCCCATTGGCGGCTTCATCATCTGCAACTGCATCGGCGACTCCGCCGATTACGAGGAGCTTCATCCCGGAGGTCATTACTGAACTTTCCTTTATTAGTAATGCATTTACCTTAGATCTATTTCTTACCTTCGCACCCCCTTTTCTTTTTTAGGCAGTTAGGCATCGCATCACCATTCGCCTCTCAGAAAGTCTCGGCCTTATCTGCCTCGGGCCCATGGGAAACCCAGATCCAACCGACCTAATCAACTTGGAAACCCATAGGATCCCCTTCAAACAATCAACTATGGACCTAGATCACTGGTCGGGTACCTTTAGGTTTTGGCCGAACGAGACTCCAGGTTGGAGGGAATGGTACCAGCGGATAGCCGCCTCCAAGAAGGTCCATTGGGACGAACTCAAAATTGGCCAATGCATCGACCTATCCTTGTCCCAAATGGAACGGAATGAGCCGTTAGTGATGGCAGCTTCTTACTTTTGGTCTGACGCTCTCAACGCATTCTTGTTTGGACATGGGCCCATGACCCCCACATTGGCCGATGTAGTCTTGCTGACCGGCCTGGATATCTCTTCCCCGGACACCCCTTTCCGCCTTATAGCCGCAACATCACATCAGCTGGACACGAGGGGAATCGGAGGGTGGAAAGGCTTCATCAGATGCAACAAAAGGGCCATATCTGTCGAGAACAGAGAGTATACGGCCTTCCTGATGATGTGGCTAGAGAAGCACTTCTTCTGTGGGAGGGCAGCTGGTCCATCTACCAATACCCAGGCTCTGGCTGAAGCACTGTCAATAGGGACTTCTGTTCCTCTTGGAAAGCACTTACTGGGAGTAGTCTACCACATGCTTCACCAAATCGGCATCAAGCTATCAAAAGGGGAGCCGATTGGAAACCCAGGTGGACCCTAGTGGTTCATTAACCTATGGCTGAACTTGTACATGAGCGAGATCTCCCAGCAGCGAGTGGAACGCATGACATTCCCCAGCGTTGAATTGGCAGAGAATCTCATTGTCCAACGCCGGTGTATGTCTTTCGGCGAAGCGGCATCAGCCTTCTTTGGTTGCTCGTATTCTGCTACCAAGGTGGCCGAATACTTCCGGTGTTTTTATAATGGCTTCAACGAAGATGCAACCGTCTGGTTCCCTTATCGGAGGGATGACTCAATCTTTGAACTCCCTCCTTGTTTTGACTCAACCACCGGCCGATTCGACGAAGATCTTACAGATGAGTTAATTAAACCAGGGATCTTACCGGCCAACTTCTTCTCAGGAAAGGATGCCCCTACATATGAATTCTACAACCCCTCTGTTGCAGCATGGCAATTCGGCATGGGTCAACTGCCGATTCAGGCATACTTCGTTGGCCGAGCCAAGTTCAGAGATGAGCTCACCAAGGGTCTTGACTACAGTCGGCTGCGAGATCGTATACCAGACTCCAGTACCATAGATTTGAATGACTGGATAGTAGCCCCCTTTGTTGTCCAACAATTCAAGTTATGGTGGGCCGAATGGAAACAGTACCTGTTCTGCGACTCTGCATCGACATACTGCAACCTCTTAGATCCAGCTAACATCGATGCAAATGCCGAGGTATTTTTCCCCTAGCCGACCTTCATTCCTTCATTCATGCGGTTAAATATGTATACTAACATCTTGCCATTACTTTCAGTCTGAAAACCGCATTCCCCCAACACACAGTCGGAGTGGTCGGCCGATAGAGGATCATCACCCCTACACCATTTTCCCTCTTATCGGCTATGATGCCCCTTCCGTGGATGTGATCGCCGGCCGATCGAAGCAGGTGCGGAAGAAGGTTACCAAGAAGACCAGTCGCCGAGTATGAACTCGTATAGAATCGGCCGACCCTCCTATGATCACATCGGCAGAAACCTTGGCCGCATTGCCCCTTCCAGCTGCTGAAGAAGTGGAAACTCAAGTCATCACGCAAGCTGGAGCGGCCGCTGCATCGTTATTGGTGGAAGCTATGCAGGTAAACTTGTTGTCTCATCCTGCCGATTGCCATCCTCATACTGACTCATCTTCTTTTAGACTGCACAAATCCCTCCTGTGGACTTGCAACAATCAGCAGCAACCCAATCGGTCATCTTTCAGGAAGCCGGCCTGAGCACAGCACCAATCACGGTGGAGTCTTCTACTCATGACGAATCAATGGAACCAGCCCCTGAATCGAGGATAACAGCCTCCCGACCGCAACTTGAAGAAATTCGTTTTAAGGAGGTAAGGGACTTCTTCTCCTTACTTGGCCGATTTGCTTCCATCATCGGCTGACTTGTCCTTCTCTTTGGCTTTTTACTTTTCCAAGAACAGGACACTCCCAACAACAACCTTTTCTCCTTTGCGGTCGCACTCTTCGATGACGAGTAAGTCGCCTCTCGCCAGGTCACCTTGAGCTCTGTCCCTGATGACGTTCGCGCCAAACTCGCAAGCATCCGATCCCTTCTACAAGGGGACATCGGCCGATTGGTAGAAGACGCCTCGCTGATTCGGCAACTTTTTGGTGACGTCAGCGGGCGAGTACCAGAAGAAGCAGAAGAGGCCTTGGCGTCGGCCGCATATATCGAGTCAATGAGGATTCCGGTCTTTAGGGCCCTGCGCCACATGGCCGATCGTGCCAAGTTGACCAAGACTCGTGAAGAAGAAGACACATACAAGCGTCAAGCTCAAGAGGTGCATCAACGGATTCACTTTCTGGAGGATTCTCACCCGGGGATCGTTGGCACGATAGATCGCCTCAAACGCCGAAGGGCGGAACTTGCCAAGGAGATGGAGCAGGTGACCAAGGCAATAGACGCCGAAGAGAAGAGGATCCAGGAACTCCCCTCTGTCATTGCCAATTTGAAGCGGGAGAGGCAGCACCTAGCTCACGAAGCCCTCAAGCTCCACCACAATACGTCAGAAGTCCCCAGATCGGCAGAAGATGACCAACGCGTCTTGGACTCTGCCGATCAGATCCGGCGCTGAGCGATCGCGGCTATCGGTGCCCTTCTGGGTGGCCTGTAAAAGTACTGGCAGTTCTTGTACAAACATTTAATACCCCCTTTGACCGTCCTTCGCGGTGCCCCATTTTATTTATTACCCTTTTCACTTCCGATGGGACGCGTCTTACCAAACATCTACGCCTCCTTTTCTTATAAATGCCGGCCTAGGCCCCCGTTCCGAGAGTACCAGTCTAGCGCGGCTTCATCTTCCCAACCTGCTTTTGTCGGTGCGCCTTTCAGTCATGTCTTCTTCATCCTCTTCCTCTTCCTCTGTTAACCAGGTGAAAGTTTTGCCTTCATCCTTTTTCTCAGTTTATATCTTCTGAAGGGAATCACCTTTTTGATCATCACTTTCTACAGCCACGGCGCCTTAGCCCTGAACTCGAACGAGCCATCGAACTCATGCACTCCGATGAACCGTTGTCTCAAGAGGACAAGGACTTAATCAGGGCTCATCGTGACGAACTCCCAGAGCATGTCCCTGCTGACATCCGACGGATCTGGGATTTTCTGTACGGCAATGCCCGCCGGCGACTTCAAGCCGACAGAAGTCATCTGCTTCCTCAACAAGTCGCCCTTGAAGATGCAGCAGCAGGAACATCACGCCCAGCAATGGACCGGAGCCACCCTCTCCCCCGTCAAGTCGAAGCGGAGGCTGCGATGAAAGAGATAGAAGAAGAGTACATCCATCTTCTGATAGAACTAGGTCGGGCTGAGAGAGAGCGTAAGAAAGAGCGTGGTTAATTATTTTTTGTTCTAAGGGCGACTTGTACCTTGTCGGCCGTGTAACCCACCGTCCGTACCGAATGAATACATCAGCCGATTTGGACGATTACATGTTTTCTCTAGATGAATCCTTTTGTATCGGCTGTGTGCTGTTTATAGTGGTCGATCCTTTATGCTCCGACCCATATACTAGGGTAGTACCTTTTCAAGTATCTTCCATTCAGAGCCCTAGTAAATTCTTCTCCTTTGATTGTTTCCAGAATATAGGCATTTCCTGGAGCACATCTGCCGATTTTATACGGCCCTTCCCATGTAGGGGACCACTTTCCGAATTTAGGATCTTTCGACCCAATCGGCAACACTAACTTCCAAACCAGGTCCCCTGGAGAGAATTGTTTGACTTTGACCTTCTTATCATACCACCTAGCCACTTTCTTCTTGTTTTCCTCGATGCTTATCAAAGCTCTCAATCGTTGGCCAGCCAAGTCATCAAGCTCCCTTTTCATGATGAGGAGTAGTCGTCGGCCGTCAACTGGTCCTGGAGCGAAGTGCGTCTCGACCCCACCCTCACTTCCCATGGTAGTACTGCATCGTGACCGTACACCAACTGATAAGGGGACAACTTGGTGGACCCATGGCAAGCCATCCTGTATGCCCATAGGGCTTCAGTCAGACATAGATGCCACTTTTTTGGCTGCTCCTCTATCTTCCTCTTGATTAACTTTATTATCCCTTTGTTGGAGAATTCGGCCTGGCCATTAGCTTGGGCATAATATGGAGAGGGGTTTAACAATTTGATTCCCATATCGGCCGTGAACTCCTCGAATTCTCCTGATGTGAACATTGTCCCTTGATCGGTTGTGATAGTCTGGGGAATGCCGAATCGGTAGACGATATGGTCCCTTACGAAGTCGACCATGGCAGCCAATGTTACAGCTCTTAACGGAATTGCTTCCACCCATTTGGTGAAGTAATCGGTGGCCACCAGAATGAATTTGTGCCCTTTGCTTGATGGAGGATAAATTTGGCCGATGAGGTCTATTCCCCATCCTCTGAACGGCCATGGTTTGATAATGGGATTCATGGCCGACGTGGGCGCACGTTGGACATTCCCAAATTTCTGACAATCCTGGCATCCCTTATAATATTTGAAGCAATCTTCGAGGATCATCGGCCAGTAATACCCATTATTCCTGATCATCCATTTCATCTTATGAGCCGACTGGTGGGCTCCACACACTCCTTCATGGATTTCTCCCATCAGAGTCTTAGCCTCCTCCGTTCCCAGACGCGTGTTGGGCGAGCTTGTTGGCATCCTCGTTGTGATTCCTTGGGATGTGTTCGATTACTGCCGATTTGAACTCTTTTAAAAGCTGCAGGCAATCTTCGTAATAAATCCTCAATACATCATCCTTGCATTCGTACTTTCCCGTTAATTGATCCACAATAAGCATGGAATCCCCAAAAACTTTGACAGAATCGGCCTTGACTTCTCTTAGAAATTGTAGTCCCTTCAATACAGCTCAGTACTCTGCTTGATTGTTAGTGGCGGTCGCTTCTATCGGCAGAGAAAAATCATAGCTTGCCCCCCGAGGCGATATGAGGACGATGCCGATACCTGATCTGACCCCACATGACGATCCATCAAAGTATAAAGTCCAAGGTACTGGTTCCACGAAGGTAGCCTCTGGTCCGCAGTGTTGGGCGACGAAATCGGCCATGACCTGACCCTTGACGGCTTTCGCCGATTCATACCGAAGGTCAAACTCTGACAAAGCTAAGATCCACTTGCCGATTCGTCCTGTCGGTCGGCAGGAGTCATAAACTCCATCGGCAGTATGAAAACCATGTCGATATCGGCTGCCGATTCGTCGCCTGCCGATTCGTCACCTCCTCTGTCATTTCTTTTGGGGCGCCATACCTGAGACCTGCCTTCTCTCTTGTCCGTTATGTACTGTTGTTCTTCCTCTTGCTGTTTCCCACTGAAGGAGACGTTGGATTCTTCATTTTTGAGACTTGGTCAATCCATCGAGGCACCACCTGGGGTTTATTAGTTTGGTTCGTGGCCTGGCGCGTTCCCATTCCGGTTCGCGTCCTAAAGGGTTCTTGTCTGACCCCCAAGCATCGGCCATCTCTTCAAGACGACTGTGGACGCTGACCCTGTTTTCTGGCCAGTCATGTCGATCAAATCTGCCCCCCGGCCCGTCATTGCGCCTGCCTTCCGACCGGTCATATCGGTCACTTCTGCCCCCCAGTCGATCACGTACTGGAGGGCGCCGGCCGTCTTGGTCGCGCCAGTTCCTGCTGATCGGCTCTGGTCTTCCATCTCTGGAGCGAGACCTGCTGAACGGCCGATTGTTACGATACGGGCCGTTGCATTCTGGGCAATTATCGGCCGAAGGCAACCTGAGGTTGCTTTCCCAACAGTGGATGAAGAACGGGCATCTCCAGTGATCTTCGTGCTGCCGCATTGCTTCTTCCCGGGATCTTGAGCGTTCATGTTGCCGCTGATATTTGTTGAGCAGGAATTGGGAACTAATGCGTGGTTCTCCTGATCCGCCGTCATCGTCCTCCATCCACTGCTTCCCCTTGACGTCTTCGAGCGCCGTTTGATTTCTGGGGTCTACGGCGCCGCTCTTTTTAGCCGATTCGGATGTCAGCACCTTGGTTTGGAGCGAGTTCTTTCCCGTGTCAACCATGTTGGTGGGGAAGGGGTGCTGATCGATCTTCATCGGCTTGGCTGGTTTTGTTGGCACTTCAAATTTAAGTCTGCCCTGCTCAATGGCTGTCTGTAACTGCTGCCGGAAGATCTTGCACTCATTAGTGTCGTGGGAAGTAGCGTTGTGCCACTTGCAATATTTCATCTTCTTCAGCTGTTCGGCAGAATGAATAGTATGATATGGCGAGAGCTTGATCTGTCCTTCCTGGAGTAGGAGGTCAAAGATTTTATCGGCCTTTGATGTGTCAAATCCGAACGTTTCTGGCTCCTTCTTGTCGAACGGACATGATATCGGCTTCTTCCCTTTAACCCATTCTGCAAGACCGACTTCTGCATCTTCTTCGGCCTCGACCTCTTCTAAGTATGCCACCTTCTTCTGGAAGTTCCTTCATGGATCGAAAGAACATACCTCTTGACCAGACAATCGGTGGACGATTTGGCTCAAGCTCTCAAACTCCTGTGATGCATACTTTTCTTTGATGTGAGGCAGGAGACCTTGAAAGGCTATATCAGCCAGTTGTGCATCAGTCAGAGCTAGAGAATAGCATTTGTTCCTGATTTCCCGAAACCTCTGCACATATGAGGATATCGGCTCGTCGCTTCTCTGCCTGAGGCTGGTCAAATCGGACAGCTTCATCTCATGTACCCCGGCATAGAAGTATTTATGAAACTGCCTCTCTAGACCGGCCCATGTAATTATCGAGTTGGGCGGTAAGGTTGTGAACCACTGGAAGGCCGACCCAGACAAGGATGACAAGAAAAGCCGCACCCGTAGAGCATCTTGCGCTGCTGCCTCTCCGCATTGGATGATGAATCTGTTCACGTGCTCTACAGTTGAGGTGTCATCCATCCCCAAAAACTTGGTGAAGTCAGAAACTTTATACCGATGGGGAAACGGCACTAAGTCGTACGTAGAAGGAAACGATGTCCTGTAGGTGTAAGTCTGCACCTTCGGTTTCAAGTCGAATTGTTCCTGAATCACCTCTGCTATACGTGCCGACCAGTCCGGCTGTTGCTGGTAAACCGTCGGCTGAGGGACTGGTACGTGCTGGTATATCGGTGGCGGGATGACTTGATGCTGAGTGAAAGTATGTGGCATTTGATGTGTTATAGCCGGCTGTGTATTCAGGGTCGGCTGTTTGAATGAGCCACTCGTTTCATCATATAGTATGAGCTCTGCTGTTTTACCCATCTCTGGTGCGACAGGCTGGTACGGCGGCATAGTTGGTCGAGTGGCTGCCTGGAAAGACGCCTGGAACTGGGGACTTCCCTGATTGGCCAATTGATCCTGAACGGCCGTCGCTGATGGTGCCCCCCAAGGTGCTAGATTAACCGGAGGAAACTGCGCAGAGGACAAATGAACGGGATGTGGCTGGAGGTGTTGTGTGCCAGTAAACCCCATAGGGATCGATGATGAGGAAGCGCCTGAACTCCCAATTGGAAATTGGATCGGCTGAGAAGCCGAATTCGGATAACCCTTGTTTGGTGAAATCGGCGGTGCATATGCCGGTCCCTTGTACCCTTGAGATACTCCGCTAGCCAAGGAGCTGATAACGGCATTGTACACCGTATTCGCAAGCACCGGGGATTGATCGATGAAAGCTTGATAAACGGATTGCTGAACCATCTCGGCCATCTTGTCCGAGTCCTTGGTGATTGTGATCTGGCGGGGAGTTGGAAACGGAGTTTTCTTGATAGTCTCCCCGCTTCTGGTGCGACTGAAGGACTGCAGGCATGCCTTCCGGTAGTATGCCGTCTGCCTCTCCAGCTCTTCCTTCTGGTCGTCCCTGAGATCTGCCTCCGTCACTTCGATGACGTTATCTTCGGAGACTTCAGCAGCTTTCAACATGGTGGCGGTTGTATTGGTCCCACCGGGCGTGCCAAAAGTGTGTTGGCACTAGAAATCACTGATTGAATTCCCAGCGTCGGACACACGACCCGGGAGAATCTGCTTAGCTCCTGTTCGGGTGAAAGCCCTGGTGCTGTTCGCGCGGCGTGCCAGCCAATCTAACCTGTTGATTGGCAAGGAAATAAACGTGTCAAATCCCAGAGGTTGCGATCGGCTAAGGTTCTGATCTTGAAATAGCTTATCAGCGAATCGGCCGATTTGCAGTAATAAGGAAATCGGCTATGAAGCAACCGATTACCAAGCAACGTTTATGAAGAAAACTACTAGAGTAATCTTAACAACGCTACAGTAGCAACACTAGGAATAGATCTAATCAACTATGCATGAAATAAGTAGATTAAACAGCAAAGTACAAGAAAAGCCGAAAGTATCAATTCCTAGCTGGATAACTGGTGATAAAACTAGAACAAAAGGGTAAAACCTAGAATTCTAGTAAGTATCGATAACTGGTGAATAAATCTAAACAAAACGACAGTGATGCGCCCGAAGTTAAAGCTTAGAAATTACTCGATAAACGGAACTTACAAGATCGGCCGGAGGTCAAGTTGATGCAGCCCCGCCAACCCGTATGAACTCGTGAAAAGAAGAAAAGTATTTGGCGAAGTCGCCTGCTTGAAAGTAAGTACGAAGAAAAAGTAGTATGTTGTATTGAGTTGATTGTTTTTACAGATCTACAAGGGTGGCTATTTATAGCCCCGTACAAATGACTTCCTATCCGACTAGAACTCTATCTCTAAATTCAAACAGAAAAACTTCTTATCCATCTAGAACTCTATCCCCAAATCTAAACAGAAAACAAATATTTACAAGTACGACTCGTACTATTTTCACGCGCTTCGTGGGCTGACCTCTTCTTCATCTTCATAATCTTTTTAAGCCCATATCGACCCAACTATTTCAACTTCCTAATCGGCCGATCACCTTCTTTGGCATGAGGGTAACCGATCAGGACCCAGACGTCGAGGGCTCAGAATCATTCCGACCCTGGGGACTAAGGTCGGACGAGGCGGAGATCCTCCTGTGGGGGTCGGGCGCGTCCGATCCCAAGCCCCAGGGGTCGGGCGAGGCGGAGATCCTCCCTTGGGGGTCGGGCGAGGCGGAACTCCAAGGGTCAATCGGTCGATCCTCGACTGTAGCATCAATTGGCCGATCCTTGACTGTAGCACCAACCGGCCGATTTCCAATCATCGCCCTTGTATCTCGCCGCATCTTTTAATCTCTTCTTCTCATTACGCCGATTTTACTCGTGTCAAAATCTGGCGTCAACACATGCCCCCCAGTTTCGGAGTAAAACATAGTCTTTACTTCAAAATTCTTTTTAACTTCTCATCCGAAACAGACGCCACGAAAACATCCTTCCGTTTCGCGGTCTCCAACCTGAGACCCGACCCCTCCCCGCTTCGCTCCGGTTCCGACCCCGCCAAAACCCAGCTCACCGTCGGATCCTTCTAAGTCTTTCCAAACGACCGTTCTATCTGACCGGTGGACCCGTGAGATCTTTTTCCCCCAGATCTTTCACGACAGGCGCACTCGAGTTGCATGCCCGCTTCACAGTCTCCCCGCCACGTGGCTCATCTTCTCTGACGCCCGCCGCTCAGCCTCGTCTCTGACCCGCGACCGAATGGATTCTCGCACCCCCTTCCCCTATTGCAGCGGAAGCCCCTCTGCAACCTTTCTGCAACGCCTCGCCTCCCGCGCCCATCATCACATCGCCAGATCCCGACCCCAAAGCCCGATGTCGCCCGTCTTTTCCGTCACTTCGAACACAGTCATGCCGCCTGGTCTTCGCTACCCGACGATTCCTCCTTCGCCAACCCCGACCACGGCAGCGACAGCTCCTTTCCCCGCCCTGTCAGAAGCCGCCTGACAATCTGTTGCTCCGTGCTCGCCCGCGCGCCCGCGGCTGCCTGTCTTCTCACCTGTGCGCCCTCAATTCTAGCGCCGTTAAACCGGTCGCTTCCATCAAATCTACCGCACGACGACGCCCATCTCCGCCAAATCTCAACCACCGGCATACCCGCTTCTGCGCCGCCCTGACGCTAGAGCCCAATGACCACTAGCGTCATCCCCGAAGTCCTGCACCACCGCCCTCGTCGCTCAATCGCCGCCCAGGTAGAGCACTCCATTGCTTCTTCCCGGCCTTCGCGCCGCTCCTCTTCTCGCTCCTGCGCCGCTTCCCTTCTCCCTTCCCAGCCGCTATAAAAGGGAATGCGCGAACCCACCGGAGTCCCCTCCGCCATTGCTGCCTTCTGCCATTTCTCTCGCTCCCTGCTCAAGCTCCTAGCACCACACGCTAAGTTCCTGAGGAACTCTCCTCTCCGCTCCCCTCCGTTTTTTCCCCAAGCCACCAAGCCGCTTGCTCCTCCGTGCTGCGTAAGAGCTCACTTGTGATCCACAAGAAGCACTGCCGCTGCCGGAGCACTGCCGGACCTAGCCGCTGTTCAAAACCTTAGCCCCTCCGCCCAAGTCTGTCTCTTCCCGACCCCCAAGCTTTCCCTTGTGGGAAGAAGGTAAGCTGCCGACCCCAGTTCGCTTCGCCCGACCCCTCTTATCCGCCCGACCCCGGTTCCGTCTCTCCCGACCCTATCTGTTCCGCCGACCCTTATCCGCCTCGCCCGAGGGCTCGGCTGTGATCTTTTTCTTTAACCCGAGGGTGTATGTGTAAAACTTGGGAACCCTTCAGCAGTTGAGTCTGAGGATCCCTAGTATACTAAGTCCTCTCATTTAAGGATCAGATCATCCGTTCCTTTCCGACCCTTACCTCTTGATCTCCACCAACTCCCCTGCACCTTCCCACCCTCCTGCTCTTTGTCGCGAGTTTCTGGGCTCAGACTTGCAAGTGTTGCTGTTGAAATAACCGTCTATGCTAACTAGTGCATTGCATGGTTAAAGAACTCAAATCGATTCGTCTGCCTCTCACAGTTTGAGACTGCTTGATCGCTATGTCACCCTGAGTAAATGAGGAATCTGATGATGACATGGTTTTGTTGATATCTGCATACCTTGTTTTGGTTCTATGATTGCTTAGAATAGGTTGCAAAACCTAGACCGGTTAATGAACCTAGAACCAGAGCTAAAACTTGAGAATAGGGTTTTACTTAGTGCTTTTGGCAAACAAACCCCTCAGCCAGAAAACCCTGCATGTCTAGAAGTGTGGAGTAGTTTTACTCCTGTCGGATAAGTCTTGTTGAGCTTAGTAGCTCAGCCTTGTTGTGGCTCCTGTTTTTCAGGTGAAGTTGCTGCTTCCGACCCTTCTCCTGTTGGCACTTGGCCGCCTCAGCTCCCTCTGGGTTGGACGGTCGAGTGGGATCCCTCCTCGGACGGCGAGGAGAGGGATCAGTGATATCCCGGCTGGCCTCACCAGGGATGTCCGACCCCGACGATTGCTTCCGCTAGTGGTTTTATTTTCTGTTGTCTTTCTGAAAACCCTGTAAAACTCTAATGTTTATTTCATAACCAAGCTAAGTGGTCAAGTTGTTAACTCGGTGTACTTGTTGTACTCTCTGGAACCGCTCACCTTCGTGTGAGTCTGCTAAAAAGGTCCTGTTCAAGTGGTTAAATCGGAGGAAATCCGATGGCACTTCGTGTTTACTCGGCTTAGGCATGAGTGTCGCGTATCAGGCGGCTAAATCATGTTTAACCAAGTAGATCCGAATTGGATCCGCCACAACTATATGCTTAAAAAGCCAGCACCCCCACAAGTGTGCAATTGGTCTGGTGGTAAGGAAAGCCCAACACAACCATGTGGTCTCGGGTTCAATTCCTATGGAACCACTTTTTCTTGCCATATTTTTTTAATTTTCCACCAGAGTATTCAAGGAGTAACAACACTAACAAATTCTCAAACAACCTTTTAATTTTTGCAAGTTCCTCGGATAAATGTAGATAAAATCAAGATGGTTCACCATAGATAGGAACATCACAAATTCAGACAAAGGAAAATACGTTAAGATTGTTCACCATAGCCACAAACTCCCCAAATTCATGCATCACACTAGCATCTAGCAATTCATGCAACTAACATCCACCAAACTATATTGATCACGGGCCACCTCACCAAAAGAACACTAGTAGTTACTATTACTGACTAGCTATCCACATCACTCCTTTGCATTTTCAAGTGCCCTGATCCTTTTTTTTGCCTTACCAAGTTCATCTTCAAGTGGAGCAATCTTGTCTTGTGATTTTGCAAGCATCTTGCACTTCAGGTATAGTTCATCACTGACGTCATTCATGTGCTTCCTTAGGAACTCGATTTCGTCGAAGGAGTCAGAGGAGCCATCGTCGCTAGAATTGAAGGAGAAGTCAAAGAAGTCATCGCTGGAGCCTGAGGAGTAGTCATCATCGGACTCGGTCTTCAGCGTCTTTGGTGGCCGGCCGCTAGCCTTTGGAACCCTCTTCCTACCCCGTGGGACAGCAGAGATCTTGGCCTCGGACAACGCCTTCTTCGGTGGTTGACCGCGGGGCCGCTTATGCAGTGGGGAGGTCCTCGAGGGAGACATGCGCTTGGGTAGTTGTCCATGGGGTCGCTTCCCCTGCGATGAGGCCGCGAGGGGCACCTTTGCTTGGGTGGATGACCACAGGGGCGCTTGGCCGGCAGCGAGGCTGAGGAGGGTGCCATTGCCTCCGCTGGTTGACCATGGGGGCGCTCGGCCGGCGGTGAGCCCGAGGAGGGTGCCTTTGCCTTCAGCGGTCGACCATGGGGGCACTTAGCCGATGGTGGGGCCGTGGAGGGTGCCTTTGGCTTGGGTGGGCAACTACAGGGCCGCTTGGTCGGCGGCAGCAGTGGTAATGTTGGCTCCCTTCCCACCACTGCTGGTGGCTCCTCGCCCACCCCGGGGTTACCCATGTCAGAGTCGGAGTTGGCATTTACCTCGATGCGGACCATTCTACTGGCCTTATTTGCTGGAGTCGAGAGAGGAAGGGAAGGGGGAGGAGGAGTTGGAGGAGATGCTCAGGGATATTTTAGTAATTGCCATCCATTCAGATTTTCCTCACAATGCATTTAAGCCTAGGTTGTTAACGTGTCTCACCACATCCCACGCAAAAGGATCCTTATGTCCCTACCTTATCCTTTCGGCCACCCCCAGAGCCAGAGCTAGAGCTAGGGCCTCACTACTACTTCTCTGCTCACCGCCCGCCATTGCCACCAGAATATGCCCCTGCTCACCGCCCGCCATTGCTGCCGATGTGGAAGGATGTCGCATGTGGCAGAGTCCTCAGCTGGTACAAGGCGAATGTCGCCAAAGCTTGTTGGTGAGGAGACTAGCTTGCCCATGGTGATTTTTTCGATCTGCAAAAGGGCAAGGGTTTGTGAGGCCCGGTCGAAGAAGGAGAATGAGAATGTCGGTCGGGTGTATGTCAAATGCCTGGTGAGTGGATTCAGCTTTGATTTGGTTTTTGTGCTTTGAGATCTCTAATAGGGTTTAAGCAAGGTTTTGTTGTTCATTCAGTGGTGTGGCTACTACAGGTGGCCGAGGGGTTACTTGCATGATTTGGTGGAAGCCAAGGTGGTCTAGGTGTTTGTTGATGAAGAAGAGATTCAAGAAGAGATTCAACAAGTCCAGTCCATGGAGCATATTCATGCTATTGGGAGTCCTGCAACAGGTGGTGGCAAGCTGAAGAGCAATGAATTGGAAGCAAAGGTGGAGAAATTGACCCAAGCTATGATGTCCTTGGGTCTCTTGGTTCTAGCCTTTTTTGCCATGGGAGTTGGGTATGCATTGAAGTAGAATGTAGGTGTGATGAACTGTCGTCAGATTTTTCTTTTGATATGTGATGAGCACAAGTGTTTAGATATGTATCTATGTGTGATGAACAATGTGAAGAACTATGTGTATGTTTTCACATTCCTGGCATTGCACATTAACAGAAATTAATTAATTGCCTAGGGACTTGGTTGAAGCCCAAACATGGTTTCCTTTTTTTCCTATCAAATAATTGAATAATTTAGAAGTTTCATTAGTTTTTTGAAGCTAATTTTTTATTTTCCTTCTCACACTTTTAACCTAAATGATCAAATACATATTCATCAAGATCAAATAAATGCATAAATGTTGATTCATTGTTATATATGGTAGTTTAGTTTATTAGGTAGTACTTCCTAGCATATGTGGCTCACCACATGTATAATGTTACCTTGGAATAATGTGGACATGAATGCAACATGGATACAAAATAAGTATTTGCTATGTATATATATGATGGCATATGTATATGTCATGTGTACTTAATTAGGAATCTCGGTGCGTGTACACACATATATAGCAAGTATCGGTACGTACATTAGAGAAGAACACCACACTGCCAAATAGATCGAGTCTATAAAAACACATGTTCATATCCATGCAAATAATATAATAGAGCATGCAATGCAAGTAGTATTCATCCTTTCAATATCCCATAATCATCTTTTGCTAGCCATAGGTGACTATATATATAACTAACTAAATACATACCTTCGATATAGAACTACACTAAATAAACTATCATGTGGAACACATGAAACTAATTCGAAACAAATTAGTACTGTAGGTAGTGTATTGAAGTAGTATGTTTGACCAAAGCTAGAGTGAAGGAACCATGCCAATTTAAAAAACATAGTGCATTTTCATAGAAAAGAGATTAGACATAGAGCAACGATTGGATCGAGCTTGATTTTAGATGCACTTTACAAAAAGAATCAAGTCATTTGGAGGTTTGATGAGGGAGAGAGACAAATTCAAATTTTAAATTGGAGATTAAAAAGAGAAATAGTCTTGTTCACAAGAAATGGTCATAGCATTCATAAGGAATTCTAACAACACCAATATGTGGGCTCCATGGATCAGTGGTGTCGGTCTGAAATGTTCACCGGGCGCCAACTTTTCCGTTGAAGCCGAAAACATTTCTCATGAAATATCCCTTGTACCCTCAAACAATAGCCACACTGCTACCTCATCCATCAAGGGTATTTGTGACAATCTCCCCCCACGCCCCATATCCCTTGCCCCTTCTCTATCCTTTCTCTCAGATCTGCCTCCACCTCTCACTTTTCACCTCTACGCCGGCAGGCTCCAACGCACTAGCACTCGTCCCCTCCCCTCCACCGAAGGCCACCGTGCTAGAACTTCAACCTCATCAACAACGCTGGGCGCACCGGAGCTGCATCCCCGTCACCACCGCACTGGATCTGCTTCCCCGTCAATGACTACCACTGCACCAGATCTGCTACCCCGTCGACGACAACAGCTGCACCGGATCAGCTACCCCTTCAACTCTTCTACCACGTCAACAACAACTGTCATACAGGATCTGCAACCCCTTCGACGACGCCTGTTGCACCGATCTGCTACAACGTCGACGACGACCGCCGCATCATAGCAGCCTCACTATCTTTGACGAGTAGCTACCCGACGATTGACAATGGTCAGACATCGACACCCCGCAGCAAGAGGTATGCAAAATCCATCTACCTTCTGTGGTTCTAGGTAATGACACATTCATCAACGGTTCGGGGTTGGAGGATGTAGTGGGTCTGTATTCTAATTCCAGTCATGAATATGAAATCAAACTAGGTCACTAATACTTAGAATCTGCTTACACATGTTAGAACCTTCACAAACTGAATACGAAAGAGAACAGGAAGCAACTATCAAGAAGAATTTAAGAAGAATGGAAGAACTTGGCATTAGTGGTTTATCATAAGCTCTTAATTCATACTCAAGAAAAAAGAACAACTTCAAAGGGGAAAAGTTCAGGAAGGGGAAAAGGTCTGGCAGGGATGCTTGTCGTGGTGAAGGTTCTAATTTATCAGATTACATCCCTAAAGTTGAAGAGTCTAATGATGGAGATGATGATACAGACTTAGAAGAAGAGCCGATACCCCTAGCAATTAAGGTGGGTTGCGAATGCTTATATGAACCCGCTAGGGTTGATTCCCGATCTTTCGATGAGAGGCGTGGATAACTCGATTGGTGGATGGAGACGACGTTCACGGCCTGACTACAGCCTTCCAAGCTGCGCCTTAGCAACCGATACACCATCTCCAATGGCTGCCGCGATCTTGTGGAGCGCGTCACCCGGCCACTAGGGCACTCGTCCTGCAAGCAATCGAAGAACAAGCAAGAACAAGTAGAACAAGCAACGCAATTGCAAATATGGAGATGAAAACCAATCTGAAATCACAAATTTGGGGTTCCGAATCGAGTAGAACGGATGGTCTAGTTGACACACGCGTCTACAAGGAAGTAGCAATGGCTAAACTTACATCAAAACAAAACCCAATCTGTTCGTGGCGGCTCTAATCCTTATTAATACCTAGGAGGACGACCAGGGGGGTGTTGGGGTCGTGCTCCAACCCTAGGACACGTCCCTAATGGACCCAACTTGATACACGGCTCATCGGGCCAAAATAGGGCGACGCAGCACCTGTGGACAGAAAACCTCTCGGTAGTATTTCGATGATTGCGGCCGCCTCAGAATAGATATGGACATGAGTCCGGATCCATATGAAAATAGACTTCATAAGGATTCCAAGGAGTACTTGAACGCCCAAAACGGAGTCCAGATGAGGTCGTGGTGATCGTTGCAAGTTGGGCCAGAACTGTAGTCCGAATCCAGCACCAAAACGTGTTGGATTGGATCTCTTTCTTTCCTTGGGCCAAAAGTGACGTGGTGGCCTGGTGGAGGATGTTAGGAATACTTGGACTTGGCCCCCAATCTACTTCTTTGGTCCTCCATACCTTCCATGTGTGTTTAACACTATTTTTGATCCATGTATGTATTTCTGAAATTGACAACGAATACACATCATGGTGCAGCATCAATTCATCAAATGTATCACATATAATTATGATAAAGAATTGTTTCACCTCGGAGTCAAAAGATACTAATATGGTTGTATCCGAGCATGTGATGTCCTCATCAAATGCTTAGAAGGAGATCTAGATATTTCCAATGCTTAGAAGGAGCACTTGATATTTCCAAAGCTTAGAAGTGCTTTTAATTTGTTCACATGCTTACAACTTCTGCTTTTCCAAATCTGCAGGGCCCTGTGCGGACTGGGCGTAGGAAGGTCTGTGCAAAGAAGAGGAAAACAAGTGGTGCCATGGCTCCTAGAGGTAGATATTCCAAGAGGGTGAGTTCAATCCCACCAATAGAGGTCACTCCTGGAGCTTCAACAAGGTTACTGAAAAGCTGCAAACATCAGGACCACGTGAAAAGCCTGTGCAGGAAGAATTGCCACCAGTTGTAGAACACACTAGTGGTGATGACAATGTTGAACAATCATTCAAGTCCTCTGAGGGACTGGTCATATCAATATGATGCAGATCGTGATGATGCTTTTGACCTCAACGAAGATGAGACTGGTCGGAATACCGACTCTGGGTAGCCAAAGTCCAGAACTGAAGGTTGGTTTGTTGACCCTAAGCTTTTTAGCACCCATGGCTTTATATATATGATGAATAATGAGAATTTGAATGAAATCTCTGCAGTACCCACACAAAGAGGTGGCCCAAGGAAGGTGAGGCCTGCAACCAGGGGAATTTTGCATGACAAGATGATCAAAGCTATGGGGAGAAGAATGCCAATCTCTGTTGCTGAGGGGAACACTAGGCCACATGAACTAGTGCAAGCTACCAAGTTTGCATCAGAGGGTGGTGTTATTGTTAGGTCTCAAGTTCCTATCTTGCCCCATTGGAAAGAGTACAAGGAAGAGACTCAGCATTTTGAGGGCTTCGTGGGAAGGCTATCTATGAGTTTCTATCTACTACTCCCTGTTTTACATTCAACTCTTATATGGCCATTGTGTAACTCGGATTTCAATTCTAATCACCAAGGGAGGTTAGCAATTGACAGAAGGGACAAGGCAACAACAGATGCTTGTGTCAGTGTATTCAAGTCAGGGATACGGCAGAGGCGGTATAAGTTAAAGCAGGAACACTTCATTGGTGTCCCTACGAATGAGATACCCACAACCTCTCCTGTCTCCTACATGACTGATGCACAGTGGTGTAAACTTGTTGACAAATGGTCAATTGCGCACAACAAGGTAATTTCTCTTGGTGTGCTTTCAAGTATGTACTTGTGATGGAGACTAACACATACATCTCTTGCAAGGCAGTTTCAGATCAGAACAAGCGAAACCGGGCTAGAGTAAAGTGGCCTCAAGCAACAAGATCTTAATACTACATTGCACAATTACATTCATATGTAAGTGTCAACAGTCTTCTAATGTAACCATTTCATTCTTCTGCTCCAATGTGAATGATTCATGCCATCGATCAATCAATCAAAGTATTAAGGTATAGTGTTTATCAGTTCTTCCTACTCGATTGTCATGGTTTTGTTGTTTGTATGATCACCATTTTGGTACATCAGTTCAAGAACAAGAACAAGGATGCAGAACCGGCTGAAGTCAATGAGGATGAACCCCAAGAACAAGTTGATGGAGCTGACAAAAAAATCGATGCAGTGGAAGCCTTCAAGGTCTGTCATACCAGCTGCAACAAGGGTATGAGTGATGTGGCTAGAGAAGTAGTTGTAAGTCCATGTACATGCTTATTTGCTTTTCCAGGAATTAGCTATTTTGCTGGATGTTTAGAATTTTAATTTCTGTTGGTTGCCATGCTCAACAAGTCAGTACCAGCATTGAATCTACACATGGTCATTTCACCTGCATCCATATAATACACATATAAAGATGAGTCTATTGTTACGTCAGTCACTTCCATAAATGATAATATGCCATTAACTTACATGATTCTTAAACCATTTATGAAATCCTTCTTCCAGACTTGTCCTTCTTTCTCCAACACTTCTCTGTACATGTTGCATCATATAGTTTTAACATTCATAGCTGCCCCTGTATTTTAGTGGTGTGCTATATTAACACTATTTAGTAGCAGTTATCCAATCTGCCTTAGTTCCCAGTTTGTTCAATATAATCCTTTTTTTACTATAATCAGTATACTAATAGTTCATCTTTGCATTTTATAGGTGTCAATGGAAACTATGTGGGCAGAACCTATTGCTGACGGGCAGCCACCATTGCCTAGTGCTGATGTGGTTTCCAAGGTCCTCTCACAGAATAGCTCCAACACCACTTTCTTGAAGAATGCTAGTATACCCATAGGCTCCTCCAAGTCTCAGTTAGCTGTTGAAGAAGTGCTTCGTCAAGAACTTGCTTCTGAAAGACAAGGTTCAGCTGTTCTCCATCAACAAGTGGAAGAACTAAAGAAGAAGACTGAAGAAGCAGAGGACGTGATGGCAAGAACTCAAAAATAGTACGAGGAGCTCAAGAAGCAATAGGTGTCGGTATTTTATACCCTGCAACCTACAGAGAGGTATCCCGAGGTACTAGATTGGTTAGTGGGGGATCGTCGAACCTGGAACTAGAAGGTAAAAGCGAGGACACAAAACACTGATTTATACAGGTTCGGGCCGCCAGAGTAGCGTATACCTTATGTTCTATTTGGGGTGTTGTATATTGCGCCCTGCGCTTGGGTGTTGTTTGGTGTTGAGGATTTGATCCTCTGTTGTGGTTCTATGAGGTCTTGGCCTACCAATCTAGGGACCCCTGCCCACCTTTATATACTCTAGGGGGCGGGATTACTAGTCGGTTATAAGAAGGAGTCCTAGTAGGATTACAAGGTATGACTCCTAGTGGCATTATAGAGGAATCCTAGTAGGAGTCCATCTTCTTCCCTCCTTGTGGGTACTGGGGATATATCCCTGACAAGCCCCCCAAGCGCTTCATAGTCAAATGCAGCAGTCTTCGAGTACTTTTCATATCCTCGCCGAGTAGTTTAGTGCTTCTCGAGTACTTTGCCTGACTGAATCTTCAAAGTTCCTTTAAGCTGCCATGAGGCTATGGTGTGCTCAAGCCTTGATCATCTTGATTTTGTAATCTTCATCTTTGGAATGTGATATGCAGGCGACAGAAGTCACACTCCATATGGAGTAGCCCCCGAGCTTTAGGTTGAATAGAAGAATCAGGCTGAGGGTCAATAAAATCTTAAATCTTCTTTCTTCATCCTGAAAAAAAACAATTGTTGGGTGTAGCTAATCAGCCCCTGAGCCTTGACATGATTAATTAATCAATCTGAGAGTCTTTAGTCTTCACGCTAGTTGTCTTTCAAGTAGTCATTTGGCATCCAACCCCCGAGCTTATACGCTAGGTGAGCTGTAGGAGCCACATCGAGTAGTTATTTGGCACTTGGCCCCCAAGCTTGGAAGCTAGCTGAGCCACTGGAGATATTCTGAGTAGTAATTAGCGCTTAGCCCCTAAGCCTGGGAGCTAGCGGAGCCATTGTTGGTATGCTGAATGTCTTGGAGAGTCGTCGCCGAAGCTTGACCTGCAAAAAGAGGTGCATACATCATGTAGCATATTTGTAGAATATTGAAACTACTAAAATTTATTCAGCGATGAATGTAAATGTTTTGTGTCATTCTCTTGTTTCGATCATATTTTTCCCGAGTAGTTAGCCTATTATGTTTAGGCTCACAGCCCTGTTAAACTGTTGCCACTGCGTGTGAGAACTTTGTCTCGTGTACGCACATTGGCACTGCTACTACATAGATCTTTGTCTCGCGCCCTAGAGTTTAGGCTTGATAGAAGATCTGAGGCTTGCTCGAATTGAGGCATGTTCTGCTCGAGTAGATTAACAACCGCTAACAGAAGACATTTAAAATAAGTAGTCAGCATTGCGATAAAAGGCTGCACGATTGCGCCTAAAGTAATCATTGAGACTTTTTTGCCTTTTTGGTGAGGAGAGCGCATGTAGCCACGCATAGGATTTGTCCCTCACTAGGGTGTAGCCGTTGTGAGCCTCCAGCACTCAGTGCACCAAACTTCATGGCAGAGCCTCCTAATTCGGTGTACCAAGCCTGTGGCGGTGTTTTTCAGAACTCAGTGCACCAAACCCGTGGCGATAACCTCCGTAATTTGGTGTACCAAGCCCATGGCTGTTGGTCAACATGCCCCAAGAATAGTCAGCGAAGTGTAGCTCTGGAGGGTAATTACCATCAAGAGGCATACACAAATAAGTACTCGGCGCGTTGCCTTGCATGCAGAAAACAAGCTGGAAAAATTATATATAATAATTAAAAAAGTGACTTAGCTTGATTCATGGACGATGGTCGACGAAGCTATGTCAATTGTTGATGAAGCCAACTAGTTAGAGTCGATTCCGACTAGTTGTTGATCATGTGGAACCCACCCTCGACTAGTTTTCTAGTCAAGACGAGTAGTCGAAGTAGACCATCCTCGACTAGTTTTCTAGTCGAGACGCGTAGTCGAAGTAGTCGTCGACGACCTAATGCAGCCGGACGTCGGGGTAGCAGTGCTCGCGTACATCTTCTATGTACGTTAGGCTATGATTTTGAGGTCTTATGGTAGCCTTCCATGTGTGTGTAGCACAAATCCCTCAAAATTGCTTTTCATGGAGAGTAGTTAGAGCTAATTATTTGCCTCAATCCGCGCGTGACTATAACAGATCTTTGTCATCTTGGAAATTATGGCGTGGGTCCCTCGGCCTACCTAATCTTCCAACTTGAATCAGATTTGCCTCTGCCTTGATTGACAAGCCGTATGCAGCAGCCTACGGTGGAAACTGACTCGGTCTTCGACTGGATCGTGGAGCGCATCGATTCTGTCTCAGTGTAGATTTGTCTGCTCGGAACTCCAGCTCAGCGACTTGCTTGTTGTCAAGTAGATTGATCTTGCTGATGAGGTCCTTCAAGCTCGCCCAATGATCTTGACAATCACCCCTACCTGGCATGCCAGATATCGGTGTTTTATACCCAACAACCTACCAAGGGGTATCCGAGGTAGTAGATTGGTTGGTGGGGGATTGCTGGACCTGGAACTTGAAGGTAAAAGTGAGGACACAAGACATAGATTTATATAGGTTCGGACCACCAGAGTAGCGTAATATCCTACGTCCTATTTGGGGTGTTGTATATTGCGCCCTGCGCTTGGGTGTTGTTTGGTGTTGAGGATTTGGTCCTCTGTTGTGGTTCTATGAGGTCTTGGCCTACCAATCTAGGAACCTCTGCCTTCCTTTATATACTTCAGGGGACAGGATTACTAGTCGTTTACAAGGATGAGTCCTAGTAGGATTACAAGGTATGATTCTAATAGGATTACAAAGGAATCCTAGTAGAAGTCTATCTTCTTCCTTCCTTGCGGGTACTGGGGATCTATCCCCGACAACAGGATGAGAGCAATTGAATCCTTATGAAGATCTTGAACCAGAACACCCCTGGTACCTCTTCTAAGCCCTGATCCTATGTGTGTGGAGCTGTTGTCGGCACTACTTAGCATTCCATCGTGACCTCCAGTGCTTGTGTTATGAACTTATGTGGCTCTGAACTATCAGTTAACTAATGGTGGTGTCATGAACTGGTTGTAACTTAATTATGGTGAACTTTCTATGAATTCTGTTGTATCATTTGGTCTTCTGTGATGATATGGATCTGTATGAACATTGACATGCATGATATAGGCACGTGTAACATCCAGAAAACGACACATGTAACATCCAGAAATGACATGGTCTAATAAGAAACTGACACGCGTACTAATGGGGGGAACTAACACGTGGACCAATAAGAAAAGAACACTGTCATAAACAGAAATGGAAACGTGGACTGATCAGAAATTGACACATCGACCAATAAGAATGGCACGTGGAACCATAGAAAAAAACACGTGGACCAATAGTAAAATGACACATCGAACACTAAGGAATTGGCACGTGGAACCGTAGGAAAATAGACACGTGGACCAATAGAAAAATGACACGTGGACAACCCGGGAAAGGACACTTGGGCAAACTGGAAAATGAGACATGGACAAACTAGAAAATGACACGTGGCAAAATGGGAAAATGACGCATGGACGCATAAGAAAATAACATGTGGACTGATGAAAAGACGACACATGTCCATACAAGTGTGCAACATGTGGGTGAATAGAATAATGACATGTGGACTTGCATCATCTCGACATGTGGCCTTATGCTAGCTGGCCACGTGGCGGTCCTCTTTGCACACGTGCTGGCCGACATGTCACCTACCAGCGTGGACAAACCCATGTCATGTGCCAGCATGGACAAACCCATGTCACGTGCCAGTGTGGATGGCGCCACGTCACCTGCCAGCGTGGACGGGGACACGTGGATCCGGAAGTTCAGTTACGTTTTTGCGATGCGTCGTAGAATGGAAAATGGTTGTGCGACGAAAGTTTTTTCATCACAGAAAAAACCAAGTCCTTGAGCTGCTCGCCAATTACTTGCAGCTGGACCTTCCTCACGATGCCACACATATGTTTCGTTACTTACCCATCATCCTCCCTCACCTTGCAGGGCCCCCGCCGACGAACCTCCTCCGCCTCCGTCCGCTGGTCTGCCACCACCCCCTGGAACTCGCCACGCTGCCTTTTCCCGGTCGCGGAGCCCCTGCTGGTGAGCCTCATGGCTTGGGAAGCCGCTCTGCCACTTCCCCCTCCGCGTCGCACCATCCCGGTGTTGCCGCTACCAGCTGTGCCGAGCGCGCGCCCATGCCCATGGCCAGCCAGGCTTCTTGACCGGCCCAGGCTGGTTGACCCCCGCAGCCCCGCTGTCAGCTGCTATGGGTGGGGTGGAGCTGAGTAGGTGTAGTTTGGGCCAGGATTTTCATGAAAAAGAAAAGGGAAGATTGATGATGGGTTGCTTGTTAATGGGTGAATCTTGTTTAATTCATAGTAAAAGATGTGTAGATCCAAAAATTATGAATCTTGTTTTGTGGTGTTCCTGTTGATATCTAGTTTATTTCAAAATTTAGTACGTGCATGCTACTGTTGTAGGTCTTGCTCTATGATTTATTTTGTTCTAGATTTGTTAAATGCTTTATAAATCATGTGATGATCCAAAAATTATGGAACCAATTTTGTTAGCTTCCATTTATCATTTATGCTCAGATCTGCAACTTGTCTAAGTAGAACCCATGGTTTTCACGCTGTATTAGATCTATTTTTTGCTAGCTATCTTAATCTTGTTATTTGCATAATAAATAGTAGAAAAATGATAAAATAATGAAACTACTTTTGTTAGCCTGTGTTATCTGTATAGAATCCAGGAAAAAATGATATTTATGTTTTTCTGGTTGATTTACATGCCTTTTCTGATTTAATGTATTTAATAACAGTTTATATTTTTTATTTTATACCTCATTAATGAAAATAGATTTTAAGGTGAATCCAGCTCTCATGATCATGTTTTGTGATCCTCTGTCAGTGTGATTTATTTCATAATTGTTGCTCAACCAGTAATTTTAATCTTGCAAATCATGCTTGCTAGTGGATTAATCATTTAAGGTGATCATTCCATTTAATCTTGATGATTGGTTATTGTTGTGGGTGTGATTGTTCTGTTAACAATTCATTCCTTACTATTTCTATTATTTCCCATGCATTTCATGAGCATTTGCACTCCTAGCATCATCTCTAATGCATGCGTGCATTTCATTCATTTTAGAGAGCGACTTGCCAGAGAACGTGACCGTTGAGCCCAAAGCCGAGGCCGAAGTAGAGGTTGAGGTTGAACCCGAGGAAAACCAAGGCAAGCAGCTATGCATACTTATCCTACTTTTTTAAATAATTTGTTACTATGTATAGTTATGGGATGCATGTGGGTTATCTGTCTTATTGCATTGTTAGAATCTATGTTATTGATATTATGGCCTCCCTTGCTTTGTTATCATATACCTTAACGCTCGAGTAGTATGGGTAATAATGAATTAATCTTGTTAATTGCTTAGCCATGCTTAGACATAGAATAATCACTTTACTTTGGTAAGGGAATGGTTATAGGTTAATCAATACCGATTCTAATATGGTTCTCTAATGTTGTTGAATAAACGAACATGATGGTTAATTGGATACAAGATATTAGCGGTGTGTAGGGTCACGAGAATGGAGTCTCGGTGACATAGACCGCTTGAGTCGATTAAGGACCATCCGTTGCTGACGTTGGTTTGAGCACCTTTTTCGTGCTACCACATGTTACCGAATGGGATGAATAAGCCTAATACCTTACTTGACTGGCTCTATGAGGCACGGTCCTAGATGTGTGGTCTTTGGACTATGTAGAGGAGCCTAGGGGTGTCCTCAGTGGACCTAGGTCGTCCTCCAAACAAGCTAGGCGTGTTTTACTTATAGTTCGGGGTGGTTTGAAAAGGGTTGCCATGAGTACCCCCTTGTGCACCATTGATCGGGTGTGTGAGCCGCAAGGTCCTCGAGTCGTGTGGGTAAAGAGTACACCCTTGCAAGGATAAATCAATTCGAATTGCCGCGCTCTCGGTTATGAGCAAGCTCAAGTCCCATTAATTCATTGTAGAGTCATCGGATGCTTATGTATACTTGTTCATATGTTTAGGATCTATGTCACCATGTTGATGCAATTGTTTTCAACTAAAATTTGAAGTGGGTTTGGGCAAGATCAATAAAATTTGCTAGCTATCCATAGGGTCATATTCACATGCTTATGGTCAAAAATTAAGGATAGGATGAGATAGGCTTTTGCAAATCTACTTAACCTTAAAGCCTTACTCCTTGTTCATCCTTATGCATGCTCCTTATTTATAATTGCGTAAGACTTGCAAGTACCTTTTGCACTCAAGTTGCTATCACTCACTAAAGTTGCAGGTGAACCGCAAGTCGTGTTCGGTCACTTTTACCCTTCCGATCCGAGGGTGGGTGATGAGTGACTAGAGCGGTTATTGTTACTTTGATGGTGTTCTCGGGCAACTACACCATCGTTTCTTTTGCGTTAATCTATCGTATCCATTGCGTAGATGTGTTCTCTTCGTGAGTTAGATGTTAGGAAAACTTAAACCTTAATGTTTAATCTCATGTTGTTGTCACGAGTCCAAGACTTGTATTTTGGAGCTCATTTAATAAAATTTCAGATTTGATCCATGTATGTCATGAACTTGTAATCTTAATTGTTGAACTCTGTTGACGCCGGATTTTGACACGTGTTTGGATCGGCATCAAAGGAAAACAAAGGCGGCTGGTGTGGCGGCTAGAAGCTACAATTGGGAATTGGTCGATTAAAGCTACAGTGTTTCGGCCGACTGGCAGAGGGAGTTGATAGAGGCTGGCTGATTGGGAGTCGGGATGGCTTGGCCGGTATGGGTCTGAGGTGGGCCAAGATGAAGATTAGCTGAAAAAAGGAGATTGCCCCGTGGGGAGATAGTAACCAACTTCGATACGAGTTGTGTTTGTAAATATTTGTTATCGTTTAAAATTAGAGATAGATCCTAGTCATTTAAGAAATTAGTTGTAACAGGGTATAAATAGCTGCCTCGTGAGGCTTGTAAACAACACACCAATCAGTACAACAAATCTACTTTTTCTTCATACTTTACTTTCGAGTCGGTGATTCCGCCAGAACCTTTTCTTTTTCACGAGTTCGTACGAGTTGGCAGGGCTGCATTGACACGATCTCCGGCCGATTGGTAAGTTCCGCTTATCGAGTAATATCTAAGCTTTAACTTCAGGCGCATCGCTGTTGTTTCGTTTAGATTTATTCACCAGTTATCGATATTAACTAGAATTATAGGTTTTACCTGTTGTTTTAGTTTTATTATTAGTTATCCAGCTTGAGACACGAACTGTCAGATTTTCGTTATTATTTTTGTTTATCATCACAATAGCCTATTAGATCTGTTCCAAGTGTTGCCTTTGTAGTGTTGTCTAGGTTACTCTAGTAGTTTTCCTCACAATTGTTACACGGATATCGGCTGTTCATAGCCGGTCATCTCTACAGTAAATCGGCCGATTCGCTGATACGCTTTTCAAGACAGATTGGAACTTTAGCCGATTGAAGCCCCTGGAATTTAATACTTTTCTTTCCTTATCAATCGACAGGTCAGATTGACTGGCACGCCGCGCGAACCGCACTAGGGCAATAACCCGAACAAGAGTTAAGCAGATTCTCCTGGGTCGTGTGTCCGACGCTGAGGGTCATCGGCCGATTTTCAGCGCCAACAAACTCGTATAATGTTTAAAATTGCTCTTTATGGTTCATGTGGCGATGTGCAATTTGTACGGTTGGTGTTGCTCGATCTTGAGCTTGTTGTGAAACACCTACCGGGACTACCGGATTTGTCTCTTATTATACCGAATTGCACCGAATCTTGTATCTCTTGGCGTAAGTTGTCACTCGACACTTCTGAAGACGAGTATGTGTTGGGTCTCATCCTATTGGCATGACCGTCAAATCACTTAATTTGAGTTCAAATTGGACGGTTCTCATAGGATTTTTCACTAGCATCTGCACGGACCCGACGGGGACTCGCCCTGCACCCCGCCCCGTGGCCGTTGCTACCCTGATGTGGCGCAGCCGATAGCAGGGCTGTTATTGTTGTTTGCTGATACCGGGACAACTAGAGGTTGAAGGTGAACCCAACGTGTGGGACCATGCGTCAGTGGCAAGAGAGGGGAACGGATAGCAACGGCAAGGGTATCATGGTCATTTGCCATCCTTAGGGGTTGTTTGGGAGGAGGGGCTAAATTTTAGCTCCCGTCACATCGAATGTTTGACACTAATTAGGAGTATTAAATCTAGACTAATTACAAAACTAATTACACAACCCCTAGGCTAAATCGCGAGACGAATCTATTAAGCCTAATTAGTCCATGATTTGATAATGTGGTGCTACAGTAACCATTCACTAATGATGGATTAAATTAGGCTTAATAGATTCGTCTCGCGATTTAGCCTAAAGGTTCTGCAATTAGTTTTGTAATTAGCTTATGTTTAGTCCTCCTAATTAGTATCTGAATATCCGATGTGACAGGGCTAAAGTTTAGCCCCTTCCTCCCAAATACCCCTTAATCCACGTTGGTATGGGGACGTTGGTATGGGGACGTTTTTTTTTCAGAAGCGGTCAATATGCCATGCCATCCGCAAGGACCGCGAGGAGTTAAATATCCCCCACTCAAGCCGTACAGGCCCAGCCCAGCGTCCACAGCAGCCAGAGGCAGCGCCTGCCGCCGCCCGGCAACTTTGGCTTTTTGCCTTCTCGCCCGGGCGCCGCCGCACTACCCTGCCTTCCCTCTGCTCTCGCTTGCGCAGCCACGCCGCCCACAGAACCGTCGAGCCATGGATTACAACCCCTACGGCGGCGCCTCTCCCGACCCCTACGGCGGCGGCGGCACCATCCGCCTGGTATGCGATAACTGCAGCATCGCCGACGACTATAGCGCCGACGACGCTGAAGACGGCCAGTACACGTGCCGCACGTGCTCTGCCGTGCACGCCACGCAGGCAACTGCCGCCGACCCCCACGACTTCCCCGTCACCGGTAGCATCTCCGTCCGCCGCGTCGCCACCCAGCCCACCATTCCCAATCTCGCCACCCGCACACCCGCGCCCTACCCGAGGACCCCTCACGCCAAGCCCGCCCCCGCCGCGTTCGACGACTTCGTGGAGCCGAGCGAGCCGCGGGACTTCGCGCCCGGCGCCGGGGCGTGGGGCCAGCCCGAGGATTTGGCGGCGCGGGTGCGCTTGCGCTACGTGAGGGGGCTCCAGGTCATCCTACAGCGGCAGCTGCAGGTGCTGGTGGAGCAACACCGGGTGGACGCGCTCGTGTGCGGCGTCGCCGGCACCATCTGGCTGCGCTGGGTTGCTGCATCCAGGGTGTTCGACGATATGTGGGCACGGCAGGTGCTCGCTGACCACGACCAGCGTTCTGGCAGTGGAGGTGATGACCTATCCACGCTCGCTCTTGATTCTAGACTTTTAGTATATATACGCCTATATATATAGTATCGAGAAAAGACAAAACATACATCTAATAATTTAGAATGGAGTAATTGCCACCGGAAGAACAGAACAGACTATGCACAAATAATCGTTCTCTTGTTTGCAGATAACAATAAACCTGACAGGCGCAAGGTTGAGTTTGCTTTTCTTCGCTCACTGAGGACGTTGCTGCCCATTTACTCAACACTAGCAGTTTGCTTCTTGGCCTGTCATATTGCCCGTCAGGCCATCTTACCTAGTGACATTTACAGGTGGGCAGTGGAATCCAAGCTCCCTTATCTGGCAGTGTTTACTGAAGTAGACAAGCTCCTTGGGAGCTCACTGCACCTGCAACGCTGCCCTTTGGATGCAAGGCAGCTGTTCAGGCCGGTGCAAGTTATTGGAGCATGGCAGCTAGAAGCTGCTGCTGGATCCATAGCACAAAGAATATGCTTGAGGCTTCCTTCAGTTAACTTCTATGCAATTGCTGAACGTTGCTTGAAGGACTTGTCACTACCTGTAGATAAAATCCTTCCCCATGCGTGCCGAATTTATGAGTGGGCAATGCCTGCAGAACTATGGCTGTCCAGTAATCCTGCTAGAGTCCCTACACGGGTTTGTGTGATGGCTATATTACTAGTGACTCTACGAGTTCTGTATAACATCAATGGTCAAGGGATATGGGAGGTGAGTTTGCTACATAGGTTCCCTTTCCCTATGTCATTTATGTTATTTGATAAATGCAAACAGACTGAAGTTATGTTTCTTTGCAGAAGATATGTGAGGAAAGAAGAAACGCTGGTGGATCTGATCCTGATGCAAATTCACCAACTTTCAGGATGCTTGATGACAGTAACAGCGAGGAGTTTGGCATGAGAGAACTGTTGTGTGCTATTGCAGCTGCCTATGATAAAATCAATGTTGTCCATGGTAAATTTGAACTGCCTTTGGCTCTTTGCCTTATGTCATCATTAGCTTTATCTTCTAGTACACGCATTAGTCTGTGTCATGCTTATGCTGACAATATTTAATCTATATTCATCTTGCTATAATAAATTAAGTACAAATGGTCATTTGCGTATTTCATGGACTTAAAAGGTCTTGTTCTCTTTCCTGCCTGGAAGGGAAAGGTAATGTTTGATAAAACCAAGACTAAAGCACATGTGGGCTCCTGTGCATCATTTTGGGTTTGAAATCTTCACAAACAATTCACATGTTTCTTACACTACTCGATTGTTAGTCCTCTGGTAATGCCTAATGTAGTACAATTGCATCTACTGGTGCTTCAACACACAAGCAGGGCAAACAGATGGAGAACATTGGAACACTTTGGCATGTGCTTCAATTAAGACAAATTTTTGCTCTGTCCCTTTTTTTTCTATAGATGGTGTCGAGTAACTTCGTTTCAGCACTGAAATGGGAAGTGCTAGATTTTTCTGTAATTTCTGCCAGTTACAGAAAGATGACATTTTAACTTTGCATAATCAGTAAGATGTTATATTGATGATGCGAAATTATTTTCATTTAATCTATTAATTATAGGAGTGTGATTTGATTTAAAAGATTATCTGTTACATCAGTTTGTATGCTACTTTAGATGCTTTGCATTTATATCTTTGATAAAGTTATAGTCCATTGATTTCTTGGGTCTTTGACTGGCACTTCTGTGGCTGGTGGGAGTACTTCTTAATGATGTAGGACACTGACTCGATGTTTTCTAATTTTACAGACTACTCAAGTGACCTCTGTTCTTATCTCAAATACTGCAATGATGTTATTTTTACTGGGATTACATGTTCAACAGAAGAGGAGCATCTAGTAGAGATCTTTTGGGATATGTACAAGGCCGGAGAGGTATTGCACTTTGCTTCATAATGTTGTCACCAATTTTCCTTTTGCATGAGGTTCCAAAAATGCCATAGTATGTAACTTGAAGACTGGCCATTACAGATCAGTTCTTTCACTTTTTCATATTCTGCAGCAGTTCTTTCTCTATGAAAACTGTTTAATGACTTTATATGCAGTGCAGCTCATCCTCCTGGTTGTATAATACAAACTTGCTATCATAAGATTTTCTAGAAAATCTATAGTAGTCAAGGCAGACTACAGATTAAGTTTGACCTTGAACCTTGAATTTTTGCTCTGGGGTGGGGCCTTCATGTTAATCTTTTATGGCTGATAGGTTATTTCGATAGCATCATTCTAGGTTTCTTGCACAAACTTTGTTCCCAACTATGAAATATTGCAACATTTATGATGTTGCATTGCAGGATGACAATCCAAAAGAGCATGTAAAATCCCAGTCTCAAGGTATTGAAGAAAGGGCATTTACAAATGGAGTGAACAAGCGCTCCCGGGATGGAACATTTATTGAAGCAAGTTGCATTTCTTTATCATCAGGCCATGATGCAGTGCAAATGCTCAAGTCAGAGATGCAAGATCATGGATTTCATTATATGCCACCTAGGAAACCAAGGAAATCAGATGGTTATCTTCGTTATAGGAGGAGGAGACTAAGTGGTGGCTTTGTTTATGTTGCGCATGCTGATTATTACATGTTGCTACGAGCTTTTTCAAAGCTCGCAGAAGTTAACGTTCGTATCATGCATATCAGTGTGTTAAAACTTGAGAGCAGACTCGCGTGTATTGAGGATCGAATTGAAAAAAGCTTGAACACCTTACAGAACCTCTCTGTCAGAGCGAAAGATGAGCTAAGGCCTGTATCAGATTGAAGTACTTGATGGAGTGCCATACTCTGCCAACGTAAGTTTCTGCACCAAACTTTTTCTTTTTCGAGAAACAGAATTTTCCTTTGAGGGTTTTGGCCTGCTAGTATTACTGCTTTTTATATAAAAATATTTAATTTCATGCATTTTATCACTCCAGGAATACAATGTGATTTATGGTCAGTTAGAGTTTACTATCTGAATGTGTTTTGAGTACTGATGGCATACAAATGAAGAAACCCTCCATTCCTTTTTCTGGCAAAGCATGTAGTCACATTGTTTAAGTGTGGTTTGAAAGGATGATTAGCTGCACACCTCAGCAAACAAAGCTTGTTGTTGTGGCCTGTTGGCTTTGGTAAGCAAGCTGAGCACGCCAAGAACATGTCAGATTGTGGGTCTTTGTTTGCTGAAGCAGTCTGTAGGATTAAGTGATGAACCAAGACTTTGCCTGTCTTCTTTAGAATGAACATAATTATGTCAGAGTGCAAAACATTGCTGTGGTGGATTTAACAACAGTCCCAGTAGCAAAAACCTCACTGGTTTACAGCAGGGGTGATAATTAGGGATCAGCAATGGTGAGGTACCGAGGACAATTTACCTGTCCGTGTTGGATGTGGTTTCTTGTACCTGTTATCTTGTCTGTTGAAGAAGTGATATCTGTTTCTGGGCAAAGCTGATGATTTCTTTTTTGTTTTGTTTACAGCACACTATCAGGGTCCGGGAACCAGGTCCAGGAACCATTTTAATTTTTTGACATTCTGTCAGACAGATCCAAGAAAACCAGATTTCTTCTCATCTCTACTTGTTCGCTGCTCATAGAAAATTTTGCAACTTCCAGTACAGAGAGACCCATGTAACACTAAGTATCCCTCAAGTACATATCAGCCCATGTATAGTCCATATAGAGCCAATGTAGCAGATACAGCCCCAGGTGTTGAAGCAAAACACATGTAGAATCTCAAGCGCAACAGTCTGAGCATGTACAGATGAACCGTTTAGGTGAAGCGCTCTGTTTCCGCCACTCCTTCAGCCCCTCAAGTTTAGAAGTAGAAAAACTGTGAAGCAAATTTTTTGGTCAGAAATTAAAGTTTATTGTAGTCAACCTGCACTAAACGTCAGTTTTTAGAATTAGATGGCACTATCAAATATCATCTTGACCAATCCTCAGCTCACTCGTCAGGAAAATTCGATGAAAATTTGGAACCCAAATTACTTTTTAACTCACTCGCTACCTACAGCTCTTTTGTGCTTGCCTTTGAACGAAACCTTCTGCATTATCCATACAGGTTCGTAATTTGAGTTTTAGCTTGTTTGGAAAATTCATAAATATGGACTCTGATGGATGCAAACTCTGTATGAAAATTATAGGTTTCAAGGAGACCTATAGCTTCTAGTTGGAAATATTCCGATTTGAAATCATTTAGATGTGCATGTAATTAAACAAAGTTTTAGATAACGATGGTCAAAAGGAAAAAAAATATTGCATTGTTATAATAAATTAGTGTTAGGTGAAATGGTATGTAGGTTACATGTAAGGCATGAGATTAGGTTGCTTAGGTTTAAAAAAGCTTTTCTTGTTTACAGAAACGCAGATGTTCTTTGTCTGACTATACCAATGTCAAGGATACCTCCCCCTGTTGATCCTGTAGTTTCTCTCCATCGAACACCAGAGATCAAAGAGATTTTGTCCCTGCTCGTTGATCCTCAGTAACAACTTTGATTGAATGATGCTAAGTTTATTGAGTATGATCTGCATCTATTTTAATTTGTTGTCACTAGAGAAAAATCTCACTTTGTACGCATCAGTCGTCGTGTATATCTACCCAGTTCCTCTATGCAGCACAGTGCCGGGTAATGTCACTTCGTTGGGAAAACAAACTGATCGCGACTTAATCGGCATCCTGTGCTCGAAATCCTAGGGATAATATATAAGCTTGTCCTCCACCCTCACCCAATCCGCCATTGGAACCAGGGAAGCATATACATGCATCACGATTCACATCACATAGAAACTCCCACCAAATTAAAACAAAGTTGGCCATGGTTACCACAAGCCTTCCATCTCTACCAAGTTAAATCTGCGGCTCAACCTTACTTGCAGGCAGCAGCCTAGCAAAAATCAGATAGATACTAAGAGCTAGATGACATGACACAGCATCGCATAACATTATGCTTCAAACTAAAACATCAAAAGCATTTGCGCTTCCTCCACCATGCAACCGTCTTTCCGTTTCAACAGCTCAGAGCGGTTTGCTGCACCGTAGGGGCTAAGTTCCCCTGCCCAGTCACCCCTGCAGCCTCCTCCACGTTCTGCGATGCCTGCAACATGTACACATTTTCAAACATCTGCACAATGAAGATTACAAAACATCAAAATTTGTTAAACAGGTCCCCAATTTCCATTCTCTCAGGTAATTCTGTTTCCAATCAGAAGCTCTCAAATGAATTAGATTGCACACTAAAGGAATAAAACAACTGAGTCAGACCTAGCAAGCTTTAATTTCAGTATAGATCTTGGTTTAGCTCTCTAAGTTGTACATGCATATGTTTGCAATCTTGTTTTTTTAAACAAAGGCAGGTGCTTTGCCATTCAATAAAAGAAAGAGTTAAATAATACTTCTCTTTCAAAGTTCAGTTCTTTCCTATTGGAGTACTCAATGAAATAGGATTATGAGGAAAATCAGACAACAAATTTTACTCCAATGGTGATGCATGTATTACCTCCACACTTACCACTATCATAGTTGGCATCCCACCAAGAGACATAAAAGCTTATAAACATAAGTAGCTCAAATGGAATTAAGCATTTTTGAACCAGATTCCTACCTGAGTTGGTAACTTAAAGCATACATACTTCCAGTAATCAACTAACTTGTGATCTTCTGGAACCACCTCTGTTGCTCTTCCAGCACAAAAGATTGCGTAAGCATCAGCGGCATACCTGGAGTAATAGCCAGATTTCAAATTACTAAACGGGAATGGTTAAGAAACAAAATAACATTAAATGAATGCTCCTATTCAACCCACTCACTTGCCAACGCCACAAAGCTCCGTAATGTAGGTCCATTCCTCTTCAACATAAGCCTTAGACAATTTATGGATTCTGTTTGCTTTCACACGCTGCAACCCCAGAGGTGCTAGATACTCTGCCATCTTTTCAGGATCAGCTGTACATGCAGTCTGAGCATCAGGATAGCGTTCAAAGAAGCCCTCCAATTTCTTCCTGACCTGCAGCAGTAAACAAAGGGCATAATACTTGAAGTTTAAGCTTGAATGTGCCACCAAAGCAACATCAAACAGGGGAATAACATTGGTAATAATAAATGCAAATACTGAATTAGTACAACAATAAAACCAAACTAGATAAGTAATTTGATGAGCTAGCAACAGTTGTCAGGATGATAAATAGTCTTGGTAAAAGAAAAATAAATGTGAAACGCCTAACCAAGCCAGTGTTACACTAAAAACATATAACAGATTTAATAAGCTAGCCTACTCTGCGGTGCTTGATTTAATAAGCATGTGTTTCACTGATCAAGTTTGTTTGTCGATCCTATTTGCAAATCACTGGAAACACAAACAATTATTCTATATTGAATCAAGAAGTAGGCACAGACGACTATTACTAAGATCACTCATTTGGCATGGCAACACAAATTAGCCTCTTTCTCTTTGACAGTTACAGAAACTATTCTCAATGAATCAAGCAGTTGACTGTGAACCTAGGTAATTATTTGGTTAAGTAACATTCATGGAGAATAAAGTAGAAAAAAATTGAACAGCTCACCTGATCTCCTTTTGATAAGTTGAGGAGCATGCATATTATAATGACCTTCCAGGGGTCATGTGCGTACCTCTCCTGCAGGAGATTATAAGGGGAACGCGGCGGGGGTACCAGCTGATTCAATGGCAGGCGACGGTACTTGTCTGACCGCTTCTCAGCAGCACTAAGCAATGGTGGTTTCTTTCTTGGCTTCTTTGTCGTGCCCATCTTCTCATCAGGTCTTTCCATTTCTTTTGCCTTTACCGCTACTTGCGAACCTGAGGCTGAGGGTGGTCGCTTTGTGTTCAAGGTCGTTGTCTTGGCAGCCTTTTGATTTGCAGTGAGCTGAGAAGACAGAAATGACGGGTGATCTCGAGGAGGCGGCCTGGATGGAGGATCAGGGGTTTTCGGAAGTGATGGAGCATTGCGACCTTGCCGGCATACAGGTCTGTAGCAGAACTGGTCAAAGAATGCACCAAAAGGCGAGGAATATTTGGGATCCTGACCAATGAGGTTGCGATTGGCCATGGCGGGGACGAAGCCTTGGGGCACTGGCTGTTCTTTCAACGACGCTATCCTCATCCTGAGGATTTCCTGATCAGTCAGCACCCGAGGCTTGCCGTTGCTGCTCCTTCTGACTCTCTTACTACCGCTGACGCCACCATCAACTACTGCTTCCCCTCCATGGGGATGGACATCAACGGGTGATGGCTGCTGGCCGGATTGCCCCTGCTCCAGCTTACCCCGTCTCTGCTCCTTCCTCGCTGCCGCCCCTTCCGCCGCCACCTCCAAGATTTGGACGGTGGCCGCCGCCGCAGGAATGGACTGCGATGGAGTTGCCGCCGCCGCCGCCTCGTGCTTGCTTCTCTTGCCCTTCTTTTTCAACTCCTTCCGGACGGCCTCCTCGACCAACGAAGACGCCGCCGCCACCTCCAAGATTTGGGCGGTGGCCGCCGCCGCCGCCGCCGCAGGGATTGACGGCGACGGAGTTGCCGCCGCCGCCTCGTGCTTGCTTCTCCTGCCCTTCTTTTTCTCCTCCTTCCGGACGGCCTCCTGCACCAACGAAGACGCCGCCGCCACCTCCTGCTTCTTCCTCTTGCGCCCCTTGCCCGCCGCCACCGCCGTCGAGGTTAGGGTTTCGGCAGTGACTGGGGCCGGAGACTCGGTCTTGGAATCCGGAGTCGCCGGAGGTCGAGGAGACTCCGAGGAAGAAGCCGCGACCTCCACCTCCTCCCTGTGCTTCTTCCTCCTCTTCTTCTGCCGCGTCGCCTCCCACCCCTCTACCATGGCCGCCGGCGCCGCCGCCGACATCGCGCACTGCAGCGGCGGGAGCAGGACGCGAGGGATTCGGACGGGGATCGCCCTGGAGACCGGCGGCGGACCGGAGAGATGACTGGGAGTGAGGCCTCTTCTCTCCGCCGCCTCTGATTTGGAGAACGAGTGAACGGGGGAAGACGAAAGAAAAGGGGAATAGATGGAAGCTTTTCGCGGCAAACTCCGCCGATATTGCCGCCAAAAAATATTATATCTATTCCAATCTAACTAATAAAACGGAAGAAAATATTTCTTCCAAAAATATTACATCAAAATGATCCTGTGCCTTGTGCCTCCTGACAGCAACTCTAAAAGCTCCTTTAAATTACCCCTAATACCTTAATCATGAAACATGAAAAAATGGAAACATGAAAAAATCCCAAAGACCACAAAAATACAAATATGCGAATTCCAGATCCGTCACGCTGCAAATTTTCGTAAGCCTTCTCCTCCCCAATCGCCCCATAGATCCGTCACGCTGCAAATTTTCGCAAGCCTTCTCCTCCCCAATCGCCCCACAGCTATTGGCGACGGTCGCCAAGAGTTTGAGGGTTATCCTGTTTTGAAATATTGGGGTTAGTTATGAGAGATCTGCTGTGAGATGATTAAAGAACCCCAACGTATAGTTCTAGGGAAGAATGTTTTGAGAAATTTTTGGAGTTGTTCTAAGCATCTCTTCCCTATTTTACTAATTGATTGAGGAAGGTGATTTATTTTTAAGTAGGAATTTAACCGTTTTAATTTAAAGGATTGTAAAAATTAAAATGATCATTGTTAGTATTCCAAAATATAGGAACGTTTAATAGTATTACATTTAGTGAATAATTGCAAAAATCTCTAACGGTTTAATAAGAATTCTTATTTTAGAATTATTTTTTCGAACCAAATACTATTAAAATGTTTCCTCTTTGATTAGGAATTTGACCTCTGCTCGTAGAAATTTAGTTTTTTTCCTTGGAATTTGCTTGCTTAAAACGGTCCATTAGATTGGACGGTCGGCAGCATAATCTTTTTCTCTATCTCTTACAAATAAAAACGAAAGGGGGTGTCCGCGTCATCAGAATCGGGATCCCCTTAGTTGCGGGCACACCCGTCATTTTTGTTTTTTTTCCTTTTTTTAAGTCCTAGCAGAACCATTTCAAAATCTAAAACCTCAGCTTGGCGCCAGCGTGACGCTAGCGCCAAGCTTACATGTCTCAGCGCCAGCCATCCTGGCGCCAAGGTCCATGCGCAGCTGCTAACGCGGATGCCGACGTGGCGGGGGCTTGGCGTCATCCATCATGGCGCCAAGCTTTGGCACCGTGGATCCTGGCACCAAGCTTGGCGCCGAGCAATTTACCCACCTCTTGGGTTTCGAATGAAACAAGTATAATTATTCCGAGAAATATGCAACAAACTATGATGCGGTTCAACTAGCTAGGACGTGGGCTTCTTCTCCCAGATACCTGAGTTCAAACCCCCGTGTTGAATCTTTGAACCGCAATGTAGTTTGTTGCATACTTCTCGGAATAATTATACTTGTTTCATTCGAAACCCAAGAGGTATGGGATAAATTGCTCGGCGCCAAGATGTACGACGCCAAGCTCCCGCCACGTCGATATCCGTGTTAGCAGCTGCGCATGGACCTTGGCACCAGGATTACAGAGATTCGAACTCAGATCTTTGGTATAAGAAGCCCACATCCTAGCCAGTTGAACCGCAATGTAGTTTGTTGCAAACTTCTCGAAATAATTATACTTGTTTCATTCGAAACCCAAGAGGTATGGGGTAAATTGCTTGGCGCCAAGATGTACGGCGCCAAGCTCCTGCCACGTCAACATCCGCATCAGCAGCTGCGCATGGACCTTGACGCTAGGATGGCTGGCGTCGAGAGGTGTAAGCTTAACGTCAGTGTGGATGGCGCCAAGCTGAGGGTCCAGATTTTAAAATGATTCTGCTAGGGACGTATTTGGAAGAATCTTTAAAAAAAAGACAAAAAAAACAAAAAAAGACGGCGGGCACACGCACACCAACAAACGGTAGGGACGGCCCGCTATGCGGCCCAAAGCTGAGGATGGCGAGGTCTCCTGGACTCATGGCAACCCCACGATGCGCGCTGGCTTCGGGACACCCGCAAGCTTCCTGAGGACGTCACGGCCAAAGAGCCATGGGAAGGCAGGACACCGGGGCACCATACAGAGCAGTACGAAGGAAATGCACGTGCGTACGTGACACGTTAAGGGGGTGTTTGGGAGCACTCCACTTCAGAAAAAATTGCTTCACTCCATCAACTCCAAAAATTTTGCAGCCAAACGCGTCCAGCTCCAGCAACTCCGGCTCCAGGAAAAAGGTGGAGCAGGAGGGTAGATCCACGTTTTTTATGGAGTACCTCAAGAGGTGCTCCAAAAACCTCCTTTTCAGACCTCCTCATGGAGTTGGGGTTATTTACCCACCATTGCCACTAGTTACACAAGTTACCGGTTCGATTTTTCTATCTCCCGTCGTCTCCGTTTCTTCTCCCAGGGGCGCAGGCCGGCCGGCGGGCGAGCTCCCCGCGGCGGCGCGGCCGGGGCGCGGGCCGGCCGGGGCGAGCTCCCCCGCGGCGGCGCGACCGGGGCGCGGGCCGGCCGGGGGCGAGCTCCCCCGCGGCGGCGCGGCCGGGGCGCGGGCCGGCGGGCGAGCTCCCCGCGGCGGCGCGGCCGGGGCGTGGGCCGGCCGGGGGCGAGCTCCCCGCGGCGGCGCGGGCCGGCGGGCGAGGTCCCCCCGGCGGCGCGACCGGGGCGCGGGCCGGCGGGCGAGCTCCCCGCGGCGGCCGGGGGCGAGCTGCTCGGGCCAGGTGCCCACCGGAGAGCGCTGGTTCTCCAAAAACTGAGAAGAGAAGAGGAGAGGAGAGAGGAAGAAGAGAGGAGAGAGGAAGAAGAGAGGAGAAAATAGAAGAGTATGACATGTGGGTCCGTTTATGAAGGGTAAAATAGACCATTCACAACAAGTGCTCATGTTTTTGGAGCTGGAGCAATGCCATTAGCCAAACACGTGCAGCAACTCCATGTTTTTTTTGGAGTTGGTGGAGTGGAGCTAGGAAAGTGTGAAGCTAGTGAAGTGGAGCTGGTTTTTCTGAAGTGGAGTGCTCCCAAACATGCCCTAAAAGGGAGGCCAAGCAAGCCTACCACTTGCTATCAAATCTTATCTTGATGTACTGATGCACACGTGCCAAGATGTAGATTAACGAGCATTAATATTCAAAAAGCAAACCTTCAACATCACCCCTACGTCCTAAGATGTAGACTAACGGGCACTAATATAATAAAGCAAACCTTCAATATCACCCCTACATCACCCCTACAGTAACCAAGATTCCTTTGGAATAACGATAGCTGCATGCATGAGATGGCAACGTGTATGCACCAAGGGCAATACAAGACCACACACTCCTCCATGCATAGGAGTAGACTAGCAATAGTAGCTTTTTGTCATGTGAGGTTAAAGGTGGACCATCTCCATATTATACAATGAGGGTCCTCAGTTGGAAGTGGGGAGGCCTCGAGCTCCAAGAAAAAGGCTCCTGTACTTCTTTGTCCTTGTAATCCCCTCATCAAAATAGTGACAAAGAACATACAAATAATCAGGATGCAGGGCTATTATTCTCCGGGAAGCCCGAACCCGGGTAAAAATCTCTCCATGCTCACCATCCGTGTTGTTCTCAGCGTGTTCAGCCGTCGGCTGAATCTCAAAAAGAGGTTTTCCTCGGACCCCTGCTCTGGCGTTCGCACGCCGTCAGCTGGCACGCCATGTGGCGTTAGTTCTCCTTTCTCTGCACCTTTGCCGTGCGTTTGGTTTGAGGGACGAAGTGGGACGGGACGATCCCACTTCGTCCCGTGTTTGGTTTGGAGACAGGTGGGACGGGGACATCCCTACGAGGGAATATACCCTCCAGATGCGGGATGCCCCCATCCCACCAAAACGAGCGGACGGGGGCATCCCACTTCGCCCCCGTCACGCGCCGTCCGTCCGCACCGGTGGAGGGTGCGAGGTTGGGCGGGGTGGAGCCGCTGGCGGAGGGGCCGACGCGGACTCGCGCGTCCGGCAAAGCTACTGACTGACAATGTATATTCTTTTTTAAGGAGCTACGGCAAGGATTAACCTGGCCTGGAC
>NC_028456.1:251985-283786 GCF_000263155.2 Setaria italica | reverse complement strand
TTGGGAACAAATGGGCACGGGGCATATCCCTTTCGAGGGTATTTACCCCCCCCAGGTGGGGGATGCCACCCGTCCTAAAAAAATCGGCAGAACGGGGGCATCCCAATTTTGACCCCCATTACGTGCCCTTCCCTTTCGCAAAGGATAGAAGGGGCAAAGGTTTGGGCGGGGGGGGACCGCATGGCGGGGGGGCCGAAGAGGGATTCGCGCGGCCCGGGCGGGGGAGGCCCGGCCGGCCGGCGCGGAGGGGCCGGCGCGGGCGAGCAAGGCCCGGCGGGCGGGGGCGAGCACGGGCCGCGGCGGGCGTGGGCGAGCGCGGCCGGCGGGCGCGGGCGAGCGCGGCCGGTGGGCGCAGGCGAGTGCAGCCGGCGGGCGCGAGCTCCATCGTGGCCGGCCGGTGGAGGAAGAAGATACCTGTTAGTATGACAGATGGGCCCCACGAACGGTGTTAACAGAAGAAGAAAACGGTGCTCGTCCCGTCTATAGCGATCTCTCCAACCAAACAAAAAATTAGGACGAACCCATCCCATTCAACCAAACAAAAAATGGGATCATCCTATCCCGAAAAACTGGAACGGGACCGTCCCGTTCTATATTGTCTCCCAACCAAACGCACCCTTGGTGAGCCTCGATGATAGTCAAGCACCGCTGGTCTGTATCACGTCCCGAGGACACGAACAAAGTCCTCAAACGGGATGGGCAGCGCCGCCGGTCTGCATCATGTTCCGAGGACGCAAACAAAATCCGCAGACGCGGACAAAGCCGCCAGGTCCGAGAGGCCTCCCGCAGGAGGCAAGCCGGTTCCCACATCTTCACAAAAGGCAAGGATCCCGCGCTAGCACATGTTTATTGTACCACTTTCTATTCAAGAAGTACTTCCGTGGATACACCCTTCTAAAGATTAGGAGTTCACTTTTAGGATACTTTTAGGACTTGTGCATCCAAACATGGGTCCTAAAAGTGCACTCCTAAACTTTAGGAGGGTCATTTTCATTAGGAGGGCCAAGGGGTGCTAATAGATCCTATTTCTTCTAAAAGTGGTTCCCAAGTCCCCCTTTACCCCTATTACCCTCGCATGCATTAATGACGTGAACAGTATAGGGTAGTTTAGAGGAGTAATTAGGGGTAAAAATGACATTTTCCCTCTAAAGTGCTAAAAATTAGTAGTCCATCTAAACAGTCATGTACTAAACTTTAGTGCTAGCAATCTAAGGATCCTAAACTTTAGTACACTACTAAAGGAGTTTGTATCAAACAAGAGCCTAAAGCTGCCCGCGGATACTTGCTGGTGGAGCTAATTTATGCGTGCTTTGAGTACTCGCGTCTCAGATGCACGTGGGGCTGGCTGCATGTCGTGTCTTCTTTTTCCTTATCATTTTTTGTAGGTGGGTATCCACTGCACACGCGTTCTGCATGCTGCTGGTCCGCCCTTCCAAGCGAGTGCGTATCGGGCTGCTTTGATGCGCCCTGGCGCGAGCCATGTGCTGCCCCCGGAAAGTCCGGCGGCGCGCTACCCCGAGCATATGCTGGTGCGGCCCCGGGCCCGGTCCCGGGACGCGTATACTATTGATGATCCCGGGCGTGTGCTACTGCTGTTTCTAGGCACGAACTGCTGATGCTTCCCGGCATTTAAGTAGCCAGGAGCACTAGCCCGCGCTGACTTCCCGGCATTTATCACCGCTGCTCCCGAGCACCCTCCCGCGCCGTTCGTTACGTGCAGCTCGACGGCCACGGCCAAGCACTCCTCCGTACCTCCGTACTTGCCCGGGGGCTACATAAGGACAGCGTCGGACCTCCCGGGCTCTCTCCATCAGACTTTTTTTTATTTTAGTCATTTTCTGAAATTTTTTCACAAATACATCTTTTGTGGAACTAATTTAAAAAATGGACCTATAGCTTGGCGCCAGGATGACTGGCGCCAAGCTAACACGTCTTGGCGCCAGCCTCCATGGCGCCAAGGTCCAGCCGTCATGGCTGACGAGGCATCTGACATGACGGAGGCTTAGCGCCAAGTTGGCTGGCGCCAAGTCTGGCGTCATAGATCTTACTGCCAAGACTTGGCGCCAAGCTTCGAACATAAGGGCCGCGCCCCTTCTTCCTGCCCGAGCCTTCTTCCTCCTCTTTCTCCTCCCTCTCGGGTTTTTTTCTCTCCCCACTTCGCCCTATACTACGAATCGGCATATTTGACCTAAGAAACTTTGATTTGGTCCATGGATCTTGAATAGCAAGGTATCCTCTCTCCCTCGTAGCTTTTTTTCACATCAATTCGCTATATATTAGTTGGATTTTTGAACTTAGGGTTTCATGCAACCGTAGGATGCCGAGGCATGGAAAAGCTAGGAAAGCAAGGTAACCTCAGCGCACGTAGTTATGTTATGTGTTTATTGTTGTGGATCAAATGGGAAACCCTAATTGTAGGTTTATTGTTAAGTACTTTTGGTTCTTATAACGAAATAAACTAAATTGTAGTTATGGCGCCAAGTTGACCGGAAATGCCTTCGACCCATTGCCTCTGCCTAGTGGTGTTCCAGTGCCTATGTGCTTTTGCGGCGATCCTTGCAAGGTAGACAAGTGCAATGAACATGACACGTATAAGTAGAGGTATTGGATGTGTTCCAACTTTGAGTTTGAGCCTACACTTCGTCAGCACCGCATTAACAACTGTGTAAAGGCGCTGCGCATATATTCGCAAGACCTTGTAAGGTCTCTTCCGTATTATCGCAAACGCGTGCAACCACCTCTTCAATGCGGGGAGGTCTTTGAATACCCTACCCTCCTCAATCACCATACTAGGGCCAGCCTCAGGAGCTTCTAGGAGCTCATCATCACGTCCTTGTGCAAACGCCTGATCGAAATGGGTAAGATCGTTGAACTCATGAACTCTCGGATCATGGCGGCCAGGGAAGATACGTCAGAATATCTCAACATCCCTCTCTGTCATCTCTCCAACAGGGCGATCATCAGCAGAATCAAGATCCACTCCCATCTCATATGCATCTTCATCATTCATAATTTCAACACTATTGGAGCCATGCAATCCATCTCCACATTGCACTTGTGTAGCAATTGGAGGCACATCCACATTTTCAGGAATGTCTCCTACAACATAAGTAGAAATATGAGTAAAGAACAAATTGATGGAACGAAGGGGGTTAGCTCCCAACAAGAGAAACTGATAAGACACTTACTCGGATGATTCTATGTCAAAAGGATCTCATGAGGAGAATCTGCCACATCATCAACAGTCTAACAAACATCTCCAACTACCTCATTGGGGGCAGATTCAGCATCGGGAACCATAGGTGCAACCTCCACGTCCATAACAGGTTCCGGGATGGGAGGGTCAAAATGTGCCCACTGACCCATTGGTCGGGAAAACCGATGAAGAATTGGATCAACTAACACCCGACGAACAACCACTTCCATAATTGGGGAATTGCCATTCATAACCGTTCTCACATATTTCTCCCACTGGTCTGCACACCGAATTGGGACCATCTTCCTTTGAATGTTGAGAGGGGAACCTAGATGAAGTATGCCCTCGACCGCGATGTTATCATCTCCATGACAATGTAGCTCCTCCCGAGCCCTTGCAACCAACTCACTAAACGAGGGCTTCTCATCGAATATCACAACCTCACATTGCATGGCAACAAACTTAACACATCCATAGTCATCCCTTTCCACGATACCTCTATGATATATGCTCACTACGTTGTCCATCTAGTACATAAACATAATGACGCACAATTCATTTAGTCCATAATAAATGAAGCATTCTAAGTACAAGGTCTCTAGTATGAAATGAGATACTATCAATTCACTACTAACTACTAAGTACTACTAACTAACTATGTCACCTAATATGTACTAAGTATATAACTACTTAACTAAATATCGTAACAACTATATTACTATGTAACTAACTATATATCTAACTACGTAAACAAAATTACATACGAAGAAAATTCTATCTAACTATCTATTTCTCTATCTAACAATTCTATCTTCTTATCTATTTATCTATCTATAAGCACATCCACCTAGTTAAATAGAGTCATCAGTATTATGTATTCCTTCTATGGTTGCAATTCATACACAAAACCTACCAAATTAAATTACTTTTCATATCTAATAATTCTATCTAACTATCAATTTATCTATCTAACTATTTTATCTAACAATTTTACCTACCTATCTAAACTGTACCTAACAATTCTATCTTCTTATCTTGGGTTTATCTATCTAACTAATCAATTCTATCTAACTATCAAGTTATCTATCTAACTATTTTATCTAACAATTTTACCTACCTATCTAAATTCTACCCAACTATTCTATCTTCTTATCTATTTATCTATCTAACTAATCAATCTATCTAACTATTCTACTAACTACCTAACTATTCTACTAACTAACTATTCTTACCTAACTACGGCACACACGGCATCCACCGGTGGCCAGGGGCGGGCGGCAAGCCTCCACCGGCGGCCTGCCCAGGGGTGCGGCGGCCGGCCCCAACAAATGGCGCGACGAGGGGCGGCGTGCATGGAGGGCGGCGGCGGTGATGGGCGGCGGCGCTGGAGGAGCAAGATAGCAAGAAAAGTTGGAATGGACAAGCAAGAAAAGAAAGGGATGGCGGTCCTGTGGTAGCAGGCTTGGCGCCAGGATCTATGGCGCCAAGCCTTGGCACCAAGATCTATGGCGCCAAGGCTTCGCCACGTAAGCCGTCAGTAGCTCACCACAGGGGCTAGACCTTGGCACCATAGAGGCTGGAGCCAAAATGTGTTAGTTGGCGCCAGCCATCCTGGCACCAAGCTATGGGTTCATTTTTTGAATTAGTTCCTCCAGGGGTGTATTTGTGAAAATTTTTTGTGAAAAAGGCTAAAATAAAAAAAGGTCAGCTCTCTCTAGTCCGGCAAGGTCCAGTCCAGGATCCCGGACTCGCGGCCACGCCGACCCGACACTCCAGCCCACGGCTGCCCGACTTGGTGCGGAGACGCCCGAGTTGGCTCGACGCCCCGACCCAGCATGGCGATGCTCACACATGCACTACTGGAGAAATCGCTTCTAGTACCGGTCCGTAACCCCCCTCGAGTACCGGTTGTGCAACTGGTATTAGCAATTTGGTACTAGAGGGGGATTCTTTATTACCGGTTGAAATAACCACCTTTAGTACCGGTTGGGGATACCAACCGGTACTAAAGGGCCTGCCACGCCGCGCGCGAGGGTGACTTAATTAGTACCGGTTAGTCTCCCAACCGGTACTAATTTGTTTTTTCCTTTCTTTTCTTATTTTCTATTTCTTCATTCTATATGCGTATTTCTTATTTGTTTCCTTTACGTATACTAGTTTTAATACGCTAATATATAGAAAGTTCTATTTATCTTTAATATAACATTTGATATACTATTATATATATACATATTCTGCATACACATATATGAATAGTATTACACACACATATATAGACATATTGTGCATACACATATCGTTTCTACTATTCTAAACCTGACTCCTGACGGTGAACTAGATTTGATCCATCATTATGAAACTCCCCCGCAGGATTTGTGACCTCGTCCAAAAGAAATCCACTTAGTAGTTCTTATTGCCCTAAAAAGGAGTTTATCCTTCCTGGACATCATCTGTGTCATTGGCAAAGTTTATTATATATATAGTAGATCAATGGGTTTACATAATTGAAACTTTTTTGAAGTATAAGAAAATGAATTGAAATATTTAATCTAATTTTTCCAAGTATATACACATGAATTGGTTTTTGAAGTAATTGAAATACTTAATCTAATTTTTCTAAGTATATACACATGAATTGGTTTTTGAAGTATAAGCAAATGAATTGAAATACTTAATCTAATTTTCTAAGAATATACACATGAATTGGTTTTCGAAGTATAAGCATATTAATTGAAATACTTAATCTAATTTTTCTAAGTATAAACACATGAATTGGTTTTTGAAGTATAAGCATATGAACTAAAATACTTAATCTCATTTTTTTAAGAATATACACATGAATTGGTTTTTGAAGTATAAGCAAATGAATTGAAATACTTAATCTAATTTTTCTAAGTATATACACATCAATTGGTTTTGAAGTATAAGCAAATGAATTGAAATACTTAATCTAATTTTTCTAAATATATACGCATGAATTGATTTTTGAAGTAATTGAAATACTTAATCTAATTTTTCTAAGTATATACACATGAATTGGTTTTTGAAATATAAGCAAATGAATTGAAATACTTAATCTAATTTTTCTAAGTATATACACATGAATTGGTTTTTGAAGTATAAGCATATGAATTGAAGTATTTAATCTAATTTTTCTAAGTATATACACACGAATTGGTTTTTGAAGTATAAGCATATGAATTGAAATACTTAATCTAATTTTTCTAAGTATATACACATGAATTAGTTTTTGAAGTATAAGCATTTGAATTGAAATACTTAATTTAATTTTTCTAAGTATATACACATGAATTGGTTTTTGAAGTATAAGCATATGAATTGATTTTTGAAGTATATACACATGAACTAATTTATTGTTGAGAATTTTGTATACGTACGGTTTATTGGTGGTAGGTGATACGGGTCAGATCCATAAAGGCGTGAATGCAGTCACAAACGTAGTATCCGCATAAATTAGTACCCTTCGGCTATCTCGAACACTATATATATGGAAAGAAGTTATGAAATATTTGTTGTGTTAAAGGAAGTGTCATGAGATGTGAAAATTCAACACATACCAGGAATTCTATCTTCCAAACAAGTTCCTCCTTGAATTGACCCATGTGAGTTCGACGGAATCGAGCCTAGGCTTTGTTCATAGCGTCCATGATGTCAGCGTATTCTTCTTTTTTTTCCTCAAAGAGTCGAAGACATACACGAAGCTCATATCGGGCACAACAATAAGGAGTATCCAATGGAAGCTGTACAGCTAAATTAAAGCTAGTTAGTCTTATGTTTAGCTGCTAGTTTGGAAAAGAAAGAGATGGGAAACACGCTCACTTGAAGTTGTACGGTATTAATATGTACTTCTTGTAATATTCCTTGTTGAGGAACTTATATATATTCTTCGAGGTCCGATTTGGTTTATCCCTTAGTTTTGCCTGGTGTGTAACTTGGGGGGTCCATGAAGCCTATATTAGAGTATCCGTTCCAGCGACAAGTTTGAATCTCCATCCTGCATGATACCAAATCAAATAGAAGTTAAGACATCGCAAATTGACTAGAGCAGGGATTTTCAAGTTAGAGGAATATGACTGACAGGATCCAGCAACTGATCAATGACTTGTCTAGTGCGTATTGATTGAATAGGAAGTACAGTTCCTCCAGCAGCACATTTATGATGTCATCCCCACAGAAATAATGTTCATCACCAATCCGAATTTCGATCACGGCCAAACCCTGTGCTGTAGCCTCTATGTACCATTTGTGCAACTTGTACATCTTTGTTGGGAGACGTTTCACCAACTGTGGCCACACAAGCGGTTTACCATACTCATATTTCTATTTTGCAGGGATAGGGTGCGTTGGGATGTCATCCTCCCCTCAAAGTTCAGCTGTGGTTAGATTTATATCTTTAGCGAATTCAAGGAGGTTCTTGTCAAACTCATAAAGCACCACAAGCGGGGCAACCGATTGGTTGGATTGGGTTCCAAGTTGAGGAATAGTTAACCCACTTTTCTTCCTCTTTTTAGCTGCCTGCTTTGTTATCTGTCTATCATAGTCAGATAGAGGTGGTTTCTCTGGCTGTTTCCTTTGCTCTGCCTCCCTGGTTCTGATGAAAGACCAAAGATTACGCTTATCAAGTGGTGGCTCCTATTTCTTTTTCTGCCTGAATGCTTCTTTTCGAGCCTCACTCCATGCTTTTTTCTCAGCATCTGTTACTGCCTTGAGTTCCTCATTTGTCATATCATATGGTAATTTCTTCTCTAGTTGCTTCTCCTTCTCTTTCTTCTCCTTAGGTGACAACAAAGGTCCTTTCATTAATCTTGAGATTTGCAATTCACTAACAACTTCTGTGGCTTTAGCACACTCTCAACTGCTCATAGGTTGCTTGAAGTCTTCAAGGTGTCAAGAGTAGCTCAAATGACCAAGGGAATGGGTATATATAGGCTAGAGCTCTAGAGATAGCCGTTGGGAAAGAACACCCAGAAAAACAGTAGTCACTGTATCATCTGATGCTTCCATCCCCATAGTGGAACATCCGATCACATATGTGTCCAAAAGATACCTATTATAAAAGAAATGATATTCAACAGGGGAAATTGATCTGATACTTGATCTGATGCTTCATCCGATGGTGCGTTGGAACATTCAGTGCTGTAAGGAATTTTGCACGAATGTCTCTGGATGATACCAAATTAAATATGCTTGCTCTGATGGTTCACCTTGCATTGCATCGGAACATCCATTGGATCTTGAAATTAAAATTTGATCCAATGGTTGGGCATTGGAACAACTGGTGAATAGGGTTTAGTTGATTCCACTGTTCACTGCTCCGACGATGTCTTGAGAGGGGCTTCGGATCATCGGTGCTGAAGACCACTCAGGCCATCTTTCATGGAATTGCTATGATGCTACTAGGAAATAAATCGTCAGAACATTTGTTGCCCCTACTTTCATTTCAACTCATCCAATGCAAGCTCCTTTGAGTTCTTTGCCAACTTCTTTGCTTCTCAAGTGTTTCCATGTGTTGTTTGAGCTACCAAGTGCTAGAGTATGTCAAGTGCGCATCTTTTTCATGATTTGTCTTATGTGATCAAGCTACTAACTTGAGAACCCCTCTTTATAGTACAGTCAAAGAGCTACAAACTAGTAAAATCTATACTACACTAATAAGTGTCCTTCATATCCTTATGACACTTAGTTCTAGAAAGGTCCTTAGCCTTGATGCATTAGGTCTTTGCTCGCTTGCCAATTCAAATTGAGGAGTCACTTTCCATTTAACTTATGACACAATAACCAATAATGATTTCCTTCAAAACATTGTGGTTAGTCACAAGTATATGGTTGTCATTTATCATCGAAACACACTCTAATCAAAGGTACGAAAGGGCCTACATGATGCCTAGGGTCTTCAAATCCATTCTTGCAGTATAGTAATAACCAGTTCCAGCTGTAAAATTAAATCATCACAGATAAAAGAAATACAACTTTACTAATCGTAGTGGAAGCGAGCATCCATACCTTGTTGATCTTCTCAAAGTAGTTGGCACCACATGAGAGATGACGAATAGCCAGGCGGGCTAGCCGCTAGTGACATGCTCCCCATGCTCCTTGTTCACGAAGCTCCATTGGACACTAGTAGAGAACTGACCTTCATCCAGGTGCTTTTTTCTCGGTTAACATTGGACCCGTGACTAAAGTGTCTTTAGTCCCATGTCAAAAATGTGTTACCGAAGGCCACCGCGTGGGGGGGGGGAGGGGGGTGTCTTTAGTCCTAGTTGTAAAGACCAACCAGGACTAAAGCGCCCCCTCCTTAGTCTTGGTTGTAACGGCTATAAAAAATCGCACCGGTGCCCGCCCCTTTTGTCCCGGTTGGAATTTCCAACCTGGACAAAAAGTTAAATAGCCAGCTCCAGAGCCAATTGTACCTAAATGGCCTTTTGAGGTAGGCAAGCCTCTAGTAAGGTCAGAATTGGTATGCAAGCTCTCCATGAAGATGTACGAATTCCATGAATGGTACATGGAGCAGTCTGCCAACGAGAGGCTCATGTTCGCTCTTCAGGTTAAACCAATTGATTTTTTCGGTGAAGGTGAGAAACTCCTGTGGATGGAATTCAAGGATATATATGAAGTGTACCACTAGGATGTCCTTGACGTCTCTCTCATCAGCGCCTAGGTTCTATAAGTGTTTGTCTATCAATATGTAAATTTTAGCTTAGATCATTATTTTTTGTGTGTGCGTCACCCTACTAACTTCATCATCCATTTTATGTAGGATGCTAATTCAGAGTTGTCGCAGAGAATTATACTTCAATGTTGACTTCATGGATCTATCACTCGTTAACCAAGCTCAGATATGGAATCAGCCAAAGAAAATATTGGAGGCAGTATACAATTTCGTGGACAAACAAAATTACAAGGAATACATACTACTGCCATACAACTTTAAGTAAGTGTGGGTACCGTCTATTTTCGTTTTCTTTTTTCTTACATAATTAACGTTAGTTACCTCTAATATGAATTTATGTACGCATTTTCCACTGGATCCTCCTAATAATTATGATTGATAAAAGCCACGTCGTTGTGTACGATTCATTGAGGAAACCACCAGTGGAGTACCAAGTCATTCAAGACATGCTAAACTCGTAATAATTCTGGACCTTTATCTCTATGCAAAAGTTTGTTTCCTAAATTTTCACCTAACACTGTATCATTCATTATTTTAATCTGCAGCACATGGAAACGATTCCTTAAGACTCACCATGGTCAATTCAAAGAAAAACTTACATTCAATACAAAGTTCCCGGTACGTATGAAGTTTGCACATTTTGTACATTCTATAACACGAATATTTCATTACTTATTTTTTCCCACTAAAATGCTTGAGACAGGAGCAAGGAAATAATCTATGTGGATACTACGTTTGTGAGCACATGAACAATTTTGTGCATCACAAGGTGCTGTCTTGCGTGATATAAATGTATGTAAAATAAAACTATTAATAATTAATTGTTTTCTAGCTCCTTATATTTAATTGTTCGTGTAACATTCACATATTTCCAAATTACAGATGTTTAATATTCAACAAAAATTCTTGGAGGAGGAGAGGATTTTGGCAATATGTGAAGGTCTCATAGGATTCCTGGTGGATGAGGTGATAAATCATGCGGGAGAATTTTATTACGGCAGACGTTCAATAGCCACACCGAGTAACACCACGACGGGATGATCCTAGGAATGAAGAGGACAAATTATTGTATATATAGTAATTGTATAAATACTAGTTTGATGTGTATAATATACTAAGAATTATATATATTACTGTCATGAAATATATATACGACTTGCATATACAATATTAATAATATTTGGATACAATATTAACATGGAAAAGAATTTGAAAAATAAGTTAAGTACTAAAGGGGTACGTGCATGCGCCACGCAAGTGCACCTGCACGTAACCCCTTAGTCCCGGTAGGGGCCAACTAGGACTAAAGGGTGTCTTGACCCGGGACTAAAGAATCCCCATTTTGTCTCGAAAATTTAGTCCGGATTGGACTTTCGGGATCTATGACCCTATCCAACAGGACTAATGCCGCATTTCCCACGGTGGGAGCCGGGGCGCGATGACCGGGAGTACCTCTACCGCCACTGTGGCTTATCCATGCTGCCGCTAGCTACTTTGGCTTTCCAGTAGACGCGGTCTCTTGCAGTGGCACGGGGTCCATCTCGGGCGGCTGCAACGGCGGGTGGTTGGGGCTGGGCGTAGAGGAAGCAAGTAGCCAGCAAGAGCTGCTGCCGCCACGTCAGTCACGCGCCCGTTTGCTCCAGTGACACCCGAGAAGGCATTTGAGATCGAAGGAGACGGCGTGGGGAAATCAAGAGAGAATAGATAAAGAAGGTGCGCGTGAGTGGTTGATCGAAGGCCAACCTGTTGTCTTCTAGTTCCAGGAGGCCGCTGCCGGTTTCCACCCCGCATATCCTCAACTGCTCGATCCTAGGGAGGTTCGATGCGGTGGCGGCGTTGAGGCCGTGCTTGCACAGGCGCACCACCGGATACACCGGCGTCCGTGACATCGGCGTGAGATGGGCAAGCTGGAGGAGATCGTGGGCTTTACGGGAGAAGCGGATAGTTGTTTTGGAAAGGGGAGTGAGGAAAAATTGGGACACGAAGATGGCAAGGGAGCACTCGATTCGACGGAAAAGACTGGATGCAGCTGCTTGCGTTGCATTGGGGCGGCGGCGGCTGCTTGCAATGACGTGCTTGTCGGCTGCTGGCAATAGAAGGGCGGCGGCGGCGGCTGCTCACGTCGCGTTGGGGTGGCGGCGGCTGCCTGCGATGGCGTGTGCGTTGGCTCGTGGGGATCGGTGGGTTTTGCGTGTGGGGTGGGGATCGGCATATTTTGCGTGTGGGGCGGGGATCGGCAGGTTTTCCTGGGGCGGGTTTTGCGTGTGGGACCGGGATTGGTGAAAAAAGAAGTGTACGGGGTAGCCGGACGGCGAAGGGTGGAAGCCTGAAGGTCGCAGCGAAATTTTTTGCCTCTCTTAGAGCAACTCCAAGAGTTCCCCAAAAAATTCTTCCCCAAAATGAGATATTGGGGGCTATGCTAAAATTTTTTTCCCCAAACAACATATCAACCCACAGCAGATCGCTAAAAACTACTCCCCAATGATTTAAAAGAGGCCACGTCATTGGATTAGGCCCATTAGTATCCGTTGATTTTTTTTCTCTGGTACCGTGTCCAGAGCCCATCAAAAATCCTTCTCCGGTACCCTATCACGCCACCTGCCCGTGCGCAAGAGGTCTCACGCGGCCACCCCCTGCGCACGGTGGACTAACTTTGGCAGCCCCTGCGCGGCATTCTTGATGCCGGCAGGCATGCGTCCTGCATCCTCCGTGCACTGCGCTGGATCAAAGTAATGATTACTTCGCAGCATCACTTTCATTTTGTTTTTTTGTTGCGATCAGCTTTGACATGCTATAATGAGGATTCTGTCGTAATGAGTTTTTATGTGGCTGTCAATACCTAGGAAAAACAGTTCCTTCGATCTCCAACTATAATTGGAGATAGGTAAAAAGGAATTGCTATGAATCGACGAAGCCTTTCGATGCATCTAGTGTTGGATTCGTCGTCAGATGATGACGATGATGATTTCTTAATCTCTGTTACTCATGTGACCGTGAATGCGAATGAGTTCGATGATGAAACAAAACATCGTGGTTCTATCGTAGGTCATCGAGTACTTCAGCGAGACAGACAGGCAGGGCATCAAAGGTTGTAGCAAGATTATTTTTCAGATGATCCTACGTACGGACATAGTTATTTTAGATGACGGTATGTAAACAATAGATTTATTTCAACCATTTTTTTTCAAAAAAATCATATTATACATGTGTCTCGTTACTCTTGACATGCAGGTTTCGAATGAGGCGTACACTGTTTGTACGCATATGGAATGCCGTAGAGGAATACGATGAATATTTCGTGCAGAAAAGAAACGCTGCCGGTGTACTTGGCCTTTCTAGTCTGCAAAAGATTACTGCAGCATTTCGGATGTTAACTTATGGAGTAGCAGCTGATGCTACAGATGATTATGTCCGTATTGGTAAGAGTACTGCTATTGAGAGTCTGAGAAGGTTTGTCAGTGCTGTTATTGAGGTTTTTGGAGATGAGTACTTGAGATCACCTAATGAAGATGATACTGCTAGATTACTTGCCATTGGAGAGAGTAGAGGTTTTCCTGGTATGCTTGGGTCGATTGATTGTATGCATTGGAGGTGGAAAAATTGTCCTTTGGTATGGCAAGGTATGTATACCGGGCATGTGCATGAGCCTACAATTATACTTGAAGCTGTTGTAGATAAAGATCTTTGGATTTGGCATGCTTTTTTTGGGATGCCTGGTTCCCACAACGACATCAACGTTTTGCACCAGTCTTCTTTATTCGCACGGGTAGCTGAAGGTCAAGCTCCAAAGGTGAATTATACCATTAATAACAACGAATATACAATGGGTTATTATCTTGCTGATGGCATATATCCCTCGTGGGCCACAATTGTGAAGAGCATACCTAATCCACAAGGTAACAAGAAGAAATATTTTGCAACTGCCCAAGAAGCTTGTAGGAAGGACGTGGAACGAGCGTTTGGGGTTCTACAGTCTCGTTTCGCTATCGTTAGGGGACCAGCTCGATTTTGGGATGAAGCCACCCTCGGACAAATCATGAGGGCTTGTGTCATTATGCACAACATGATAGTTGAGGATGAGCGCGATGAGGAAGATGATTTAAATTATGATAGGGTGGGAGAAAAGGTGAAGATTTCTCATGATGAAACACCTGAACTTGAGGAGTTTATTAAAAATTACAAGAATATAAGGGACAAAGATATTCACAATCAGCTTCAAGATGACCTCATCGAGCACTTGTGGCAACATCATCCAGACCTCTACAAATGATTACCTATAGTTAAACTATAGTAATTGTTATTTTCAATAATTTTTGCTACTTTATAAATTTATTTGTAATTGCCAGCATTAGTATTCATCATTTAGAAATCAAGGTAGACTAAGGTAGATGTTCATCAGCATGGTATATGCTCCATTTCTAAATTGTTGTAGTGTTCAATATCAAACACGATCTTTTTCTAATTTTTTCTAAAAGATGAACCACCTAAACAAGGCCACCCACACCATCACGCCGGCACACCCCAGGCCATCGTCATGCCGGCAGACCCCAAGCACCATCAGCAGATTCAGCTCAACCCTGACCATTCTCTCTCCTATTTCCAGGAAGCAACAGAAATTTATAAATGACTTTACAGTTCAATATCAAACAGACTAAATCATCGATAGGTTTGAAGTGAATAAAACAAGTATGAAATTGGTAAAGAGTTCCTAAATCAACAGAACACAAACATGATAGTAATTAAGCACTAGACATAGATAGTCGACTCATGATCTCAGCGCACAAGGACATGTAGTATTTCTTTTGCTCATCTGGCATGGTAGTAAGGTCCATGGTCATAATCCTCTCTTCATCCCTCCTTTTTTGCAATTGGACCTCCTGGCTCCTCAACTCAAGAAGTAGTTTTTCATTTGCAACTCGATCCTGTTCAAGAGCAACTCGTTCTTGTTCAAGTGCAAATGCTTTGTTGAACCTCTCCTCTTTTTTTAGCTCTTTCTCCTCATTAGTTTCTTTCTTCTGTGCCCACATATTTTCTAAGGTTGCTGTCACACTTTTTTTCTTCTCTTGCAGTAGTGCTAGTTTTGCCTTCTTCTTACCAATTGGCCTTGTCAATGCATTATCCTCTATGCCTTGAACCTCACCTTCTCCTAATTCAATTGGTAAACTTGCACTGGAGCTTGTCTTCTGCTTCTTGTGAGATGTTTTACCAGCCGCCAATTCATCAATTTTAGCAAGCCATTTTGGTTGTGTTCTCAGCTTATTCTAGCAATGCATGAACTGGAATGCTTTTTGATGTTCGTCTTTGGACTTGTACAAAGCACATGCCTCTGCAACCTGCACACCAACATCCAAGGAATATTCATATATGATATAAAAACATAAAATAGTCAAAACAAAACCTGGTACTACATAGTGAGTAAGTACCTTGTCTTGCATTGTAGTACCACTTTGACGTCTTAACTCAATCCGTGATACACATCCACAAAATTTGTTCACACATTTTTGTATGGTCTCCCACCGGTGCATGAGAGAATTCATTGTACGCGTTGAGGGGCACGTCTTGTGTTGATTGAAGTACTCATAGATACGAGACCAATACTTGGCACCTTTTTGATCTTTGCCTACGACCGGGTCCAAGCTTACATTCAGCCATCCAGAAACCAAAACCTCATCTTCGTGGTCACTGAAATTCTTGGATCTCTTATGGTTTGGCCTCGGAGAGGGGTTGCTGGAACTTTTTTAATTGCTTGTGACTGTTGGTCAGCACATGTATTGTTATAATTATCAAAATCCCCTTGATTGGTTTCATCCATCATCATGTTGGAAAAATACCCATTTCCTGCAAGCATTTAATCACTAATAAGTTTTCTATCAAACCTCAATGAATATAAAACATAGAGCAGTAGTAATTCTACCAAGCTGATGAACAGAGGTAAATATATTATTTTTGGTTGGATTCCACTTTCATTTCTTTCTGGTATGCACTGTAAAAATCAGACACTACTAACACGTGCAAGCAATACATGCAGATATGATACAAGCATCCACAATCAGCTGCAGCTGTACCAGTCTCAGAAATATTACTGCCTAAACACTTCACAAACCAAAGAGATGTAATACAATTCCAGGACGACATGCAACAGAACTCTACTGTACTCTGAACTCTGAACTCTACTGTATATCGTCTTCAAAGCTCATTAATCAACAACATAGGACATCCCAGTACTATGAACTCTACTGTATATTTTAAGGATATAAGATGACAGATAGTTCCAAGGTACATTTGAACATATGTAATTCGTTGTAGGAATCAATCAATGAAAATGCATTTAGAAAAATGAGAAAGAAGAAACTATATTTGACACAGTATGTGCATCAAAGCTTTTGTCCTTCTAGTATTTTGCATGATGATACCATTGAGAAAATCGTTACCGTTGGCCATGTGCTCAAAGGATGCATAGGGGGCATCACTGCCAGGGTAATGCTCCGCTAGGGGATCATCATCATCGCCGGCAAGGCCGTCTATCGGAGGACATGGTGGTCGTCGACCCTACCCTTCACTTCGTATCTCACCTCCACTAGTCCGGCCAAGGTACTCACCACCGGCAAACTGGAAATCTTGGACGCCGCCGTTCCATTGGGCGTTGGGGCCGCCGATGGCCATGACCCGACGCATCTTCTGCCTGCCGCGCCAATCTTGAACTTGCCGGATGGGAGCGCTTGACATTGGGAGCTCTTGGAGTTACTGTAACACGAAAATAATGGTGTTACTAAGCTAAGATACAATTATAAGCATGTTACTTCCAAAAACTTAGTCAGTTACAGATTCATTATGCGGTACTGTCAGTCTGGTATCTTCTACTTTTTCAAAGTTGTTTTTTGATGCCCCTTTCTTTTTCTAATGCTTACAAATTGGAGAATGTAAGTTTGTTAGCCTTGATATCTTTTTCTACGTGGGAGAGCTGCTGCTGTCAGCCTGGATATCTCAAAACTTTTTTCCAAATTAGTTTTGTCAGCTCAGTTATATGACTAAATTATTTGGTTAGGATTTGTTTTCCTGCAACATCCTAACTAGATGCTGAATTAGTACAGATGTTGAATTACTCAAGCAACTGTTCTGTGACTCCTATCCCAATTACTCAAGCAACATTGACATAGTAAACAGATATCTTTGTGTTCTGAACCTGCTGAACTTGCAAGCCATTGGTTCAAAGCATTGCACTACACCTGAAGGTCTTGCTGCTAGAAAGACCATTCATTTGGGACGAGATTGCGCCAGGCAATGTACATTGCCAAATCTAGCACGAACTTAGGGGTTTTCAAAACACAATTATATTTACATTTAACTTCAGCACAAGGCTTCAACTACCAGGTCTATGATGTGCCTTGCAGTTCATGCTTCTCTTCTCTAGCAAGACTTCTGCACAAGATATGACATACTAGGGGTAACCATCCCCAAGCATGGATCTGATGCAAGAAAACAATTTCAGAGGCTGCTCAATTTCATCCTTGCAAACAATCCAGAGAGGGCCAAGAAACATAGCACAATTTAGGATAATATCGCAGCAACCATCAGAAGTATTGAATCCAACATCTAAAACACCTAACAAATCGGTTTTTCAACCAGGACACTGCTAGAGCTAATAAAGAGGCCTGCTAACCAGAAAGTGAATTAGGAAAATCGAGCACCTGGAAACCGTACCTGGGAACTATTTGCCAACGATCCAGCGAACGAAGCGGACCTTCCTGTCGCGGCCCTCGGGGAGGACAGGGCCGGCCGCCGGCACCGCCGCCGGCGGGGAGGACAGCCCCGGCGCCGTCGCTGCTTGGGGAGGACAGGGCCGGCCGCCAGCACCGCCGCCGGCGGGGAGGACAGCCCTAGTGTCGCCGCCGCTTGGGGAGGACAGGGCCGGCCGCCGGCGCAGCCGCCGCTCGGGGAGGAAAGGCCGGGCGCCGCCGCCGCTCGGGGAGGACAGGCCGGGTGTTGCCGCTGCCGCTCGGGGAAGGCCGGGTGCCGTGGCCGCCGCCACTGCAAGGATAAGGAACGGCGCCACCGCTGCCGAAGATGCTCGGGAAAATGGCGCGCGTGGGGAAAAAAAGGTGCGAGTGGGCGCGCGAGAATGGATTGGGGAAGGAGGTGCGCTGCGTATATTTACGGGAAAATTAGCTCCGGATGCGGGTGGACGTAAATTTGCGGGAGGTTTAGGGGATCTGTTGGAGCAACTTTTTTTACTATTTTCCCTCAATTAAGGTTTTAGGAGTAGTTTAAGGGAGCTCTTGGAGTTGCTCTTAGTTTTTTTATTGTAGAGATAAGAACTCTTCGAGATATCAACACATGCTGCTCAAGCAAACATGGTGGAAATTAAAATTTAACAAAAAAACATTTTTTTGTTTCTTAAATAATGTCTTCCTCGCCTAGCCTTCTTCCTCTAAAACCGGCATTGGAGCAGCGTGTCATGACCATGTCACCCATCACGGTTTTCTCCTAACAGCCCGAGTGCAATATAACAGTTCTACAGTTTAATTCGTTGTAATCATGCTAAGAATGATTATGTGAAATTATGAGGGGAATTGGCAAAACCGCAAAAGCAAATGTTAGTTCTTTCTAAATATTGTCACATTAGCTTCAATGGTTAACTATAGCACGATAGTCCATGCAGGGTAACTGTTACAAGAATGGCTCTCACTAGGGTATCACATACTCTCTCTGTTCCAAATTGTAGATCGTATTTGCTTTTCTAGGTCCGTAGATATTATTATGCATTTAGATATAGTGTATGTCTAGATGCATAATAATATGTATGAACCTTAAAAAGCCAAAACGATCTACAATTTGGAACGGATGGAGTATTACCTATTATGAATCATAGTTGTCGCACAGTATGTAGAGAGCTACTCTCTCCGTCCCAAATTACTATTCATTTTAGTTTTCCTAGATACATCACTTTTGCTATATATCTAGACATAAGTATATATCTAGGTGCATATTAAAAGGTGTGTATCTAGAAAAGTCAAAACGAATAGTAATTTGGGACGGAGGGATTATAGTTATGAATTGTTCATGTGGTTACTTAACTACGACTACTATTATTAACAGACGGGGGAATTCGTAAGTCATCATTCTTGTTACACGGTCTTGCATTTCCTTCTGTAGATCACACAGCAGGCAATATTAGGATATCGTACCAATTAAATCCACCAGCTGCGAAATCTATTCATTTACTGTAGTTATAAATAAAGCTCCATGCAATTCTATAGTATAGGGAAGGATTGCCTCGAAAGATTGCTGACCCATTTGACTACGGAGGGGGCCACATAAACCCCAACAGGGCAGCTGACCCTGGCCTGATTTACCACATTGATCCAAATGATTACACCAAACCATCAGTTGAACTACTAGAAAGCTTCCAGTGTGGCTTTGCCGCCGATGGCCACCCCAGCCTCAGCGTCCAACTGATGCTCACCGCGCCGCCGGAGCCCTGTTCTCAACCACCGATGGCCATGCCAGTCCCGGCGTCCACTAGAGGCTCTACTGCCACATCCCGGATCTTCATCTCTCCTCTCAAGGAGTTCTTGACTAGGAGTCTCTGAACTCGGGAGTTCTCTAGGCTTAACTCCCCCCTCTCGGTCTTTTGCCGATCAATTTTCTTCCTTCAAGGTGATCGTTTTCCTCTTCCAGGTGAAAGCTCCCCTTCTTCCTCCTCTCCCGCAGGTCCTCCTCCCCTTTGGTCGTGACTTTCTTGAAATGGATTTCAATAAGTTGGATTTTCTTTCGGGTGAACTCTTTAGCAAGAAGGTTCTTGACTCTCTGAAATGCCCTATTAACTCGGAAGGGAGATCAGCAAGCGAGGGCTTTTCCTTGCTGGTCTCTTTCAGCAGAAACAGATTTCGTTTATCGGAGGATTCCATGAACATTTGCTTACAAGCTGTCCTGGGAGGGACGACATCCAAATTTAGGGCTGAGCAGCTGGAAGATCAACTTTTCAAATTCAAAGTTCTTTCCCGGGATGTGGGTTTCTTCATCTGTGATTTGGGTATGTCTGAATGCGAATGGTTCAAATTGGGTTTCTTCCTAAATAATGATAGTGGATTTCGCAAAGCTCTCATCTTTTGCAAAGAAAGATTCCGGACCTGCTTACTCTTGGGTATTTCCACGTTACAAAAGAGCCAAGAACTCTTACGCGGATTCTCTCAAAAGAAACGGTGATCTCCCGTCTAAAGGGGGCCGGATCAATGCTGATCGTCCGCCTGTCAGGCTAACAGGGGCAAATTTGGTGCCCTTGGGTATCAATCAGGCTTCTTCTTTCTCTGGCAGATCGGTTTTTTCAAGATTGGAATTTCCCCGCAAATCGATTTTTAATCGCCTGGAGTTCAAACAGCTTGGAAGTTATCCCAGTCATCCAAAATTCAAATGGGGTCAACGGGAAGTCAAGGGGAGCAGGCCCAAAGTAGCACCTTCCCAGAAATCCGGTTCTGTAGCAAGATCTGCTCTTAAATGCAGGAGATGCTTATCGCCGAACCACCTCAGCTCAACCTGCAACAACCCGATCAAATGCTGGCGCTGCAATCTAGATGGACACCTTTCCAGGGAATGCATTTCCTTTCACGGTCTCCAAAAATTTACGGCGCGGTGCAATTCCCCTGTAAGAAGTAATTTCTCCTCTGTAATACCCCTATGTCTGGCCTTCGGATGTTGGGCTGCGGTGGTTCAGAGGAGGATCATCTCTCCCCGCTAGGCCCAACTACCAAAGCCCACGTCTGGATTCTACCCAAGGGGCACTGAACAAGAGCACCTTTTTCCCAACAGTCGCTGACCCTTCGGCTACCTCGCTCCTCTCGCCTTTTCCCCCAATTCCTATAGAACCAAGCCCCCCATCCCAAGCTTAATCGCTGACATTCCCTTCTCCTGTGAAGAAATGGCGTTTCTGAATGTTGATCCAGTGCCAATGATGCTCCCCGGATTCCATAGGGTGTTGGTGCAAGGGAGACCCAAATACTCGAGGGTTGTCATTCCAAGAACTCCGCCGGCAAATGAAGATTTGACGATCGTCACCATCACTGACCCCCCTCCGGGTGAGATTCCATTTTGCCGAGACTAGAGCTATCCTTTTAGGGCTGCTAGAGGGGTTGTATGAATTAAGGGTCACTGATATCCAGAAAAGTCCATTTCATAGAGCTCAAGCTTTTGTTCGTATGTGTCGAGTGATTGATAGGGAAGCGCTAGTACAGCACAACCCTCATCAGTTTCAGGGTTTCAATATCGATGTTGTTCAGCACAACAGAGGTCCCAATGCGAGGAGGGTTCTTTTCAACAATGAATGCTGGTTGATGCTAATAGGATATCCTGTGGACACTAGGGGTGTGGAAGATATCCGGGACACTATCAAATCCTTTGGACGTCTCATCTGTTGGCAGAAAGACAATGTCTTAGCCCGAGTAATTGTGAAAGCAAGAGTTACGGACCTAGAAGACATACCTCACTATCTAGTTCTATCTGAGGGTGATGATTTTGAAGGAATCTCACACACGGTTCAAGTGGAAATCATGCAAAAAACTATGTTAGGAGGGCAACTCCAGGACGAAGACATTCCACCACCAGGGATAGAGGGTAATTTTATCTTCCCTGGAATTGGTCTTGCTCAACCCCAGAATGGAAACTGTCAGCAACAGCAACAACAGCAACAATTTCAAATGGAGAATGTTCAACCAAATGCAGTGCCAGATCTCAATGATTTGCTGGATGATGTGGAAGGCCCTGACGTGGATGAACATCAAGACAATGAATGGGAAGCACAGCAAGATGTCAATGATCTTGACCTCGGACTATCAGTCCTGATGGGGTCCAGTTCGCATTCTACTGATCCAGAGAGCTCAATGAGGTCCGAAAGCAGTGTCAAGCCCAAAACTCTTAGTGATATCCAAGTTACTCAAGTCCAGGAAGGTTTGGCTCAGACAGAGGATGTTGCACAACTTGCGGATGGTTTCTAGTTGTTTCAGGGACCACAACTCATACCAACAGTCAATGAGCTGGGGGGACACTTCCTGGTTGATGATGATGACTTCTTTCCGGATTTTGTTCCAGCCCAGCAGCAGCAAGCCCATGGGCCGATACCTGACCTCAATGTGGCAGCCCAAGGAGAAGTGGATCATTCTGATCATATGATAGTGGATAATGCAGGCCAGGTGACACTTCAAGCAGAAGAAGGTGGGCATCAGGCATTGGCTCTGAATGGATCTCCTAATGATCAGAGACACAACATGCACCTGGACATCAACATTGCTCTACTACCCTCAATCCAAGCTGATCCAGGATGGATGATGCACGAGAAGACTGTCAGAAATAGTACAGGACCACCTGCTGATCTATATAGGCTCTGGGCAAGATACTTCTCTCCAGTCCAGGGTGCTGAGGAGGTGATTTCTATTCCTCTTGATTGGGTGGTCTTTTTTACTGTTAAACTCCTTTCACCATCACACTTTCATTGGGCAAAGAGATTTCTGTCTTCTCAAGCTTGGAAATTCCTTATTTTTGTCTCTCATCAATCCTCAGTCTTGACTTTCAATTTACCCTCTGTTTGTCCACCAAATGCGGAAGTGCAGTGTCTATCTTCACTCGACAACAACATAGATCCCAACACTCAGGCTACAAAAGGAAGGAGCAGCAAGACTCCGATTGTGGAAACAGAAGCACGACGCAGCCCAAGACTCAAAGCCAAGAATGGGGGATTCAAAAATCAGGGACGCCCTAGTAAGAATTGCCTAGCATGTGCCTCTACTCCTCCCACTCTATCTCTTGACTTAATCCAAACCATGGGTTCTGATTTATGCAAAATCAACACAGAAACTTTAGAAGTTATGACCAAGCCAAATCCTTCCAGAACCAAGCATGCCATCGGTAACAGGAAGGTGGTCTCCACCAAGAAAGAAAGAGCCAAGGAGAAGAAGGAGGAGCAGGATGCAAAAGGAACCTTCAAGAGGAGCAAGGCGTAGATGGCTCCATATTCTACTATCTATTAGACTCTTCCTTAATTTTATGATCAGTTGCCTCTTATTAACTATTGATATGGGGACACTTTTGAATCACTAGCGGATAATGATGATCGGTAATGGTTGTTTGGTGAACAATTTATGCTGCTTCTGCCACCTCTGTGGAATATTTTGCTATTTCTGCTCTATTCTTGCTCCCCAATGGTTATGGAACGGGGAAATGATCTCGTCGGTTGGAATAAGAGGTATTTTATCGCCTCAGAAACCAGTTAGTCAATCTAACTACAAGGTCTCCTGAACCCCAACTAGCTTTAGATGAATTCAGACAACAACAAGAGAACCTGGAAAGTGTTATCTTGGAACATTAGGGGATCAATGCACAAAAAAAGTGGGAGGCAGTACAAAGTAAGGTTAAAGAATCAAATTGTGACATCCTATGTTTACAGGGTACCAGAAGAGAGTTTTGTGATCTCCAATTCATTAAAAAAAATTGTGCCCACCATGCATGGGAAGTTTTGTATTTCTCCCCTCAGTTGGAAATTCGGGAGGAAGCCTTATTGCTTGGAAAGATGCAAAATTTGAAGGATCTTTAGAATTCTCCAATAACTATGCACAATCGGTGAGATTCACTTGCAAATTATCGGGGCAAGACTGGGTCTTAACAAATGTATATGCTCCATGCACCACGGAAGGGAAAGTGGCATTTCTGAATTGGTGGCAACATATACAAATGCCAGATGATGAGAATTGGCTAGTTGTTGGAGACTTCAACCTAATTCGCAAACCAGACAATAGAAACAAGCCCGGTGGGAATGTCCATGAAATGATGGCTTTTAATGCTGCAATCAGTAGGCTCAGGCTAATTGAGCTTCCACTTAGGGGTTGCAAATTCACATGGACTAATAAGCAGCTTAACCCCCTACTGGAAAGGCTTGACTGGTTTTTCACCTCCCCAGCATGGACTACTTCTTTTCCGAATTCTTCTATTACAGGCCTATCAAGGGATATCTCGGATCACACACCTTGCCTCATTACCGCATGTACAAAAATGCCAAAACCAAAAGTCTTCAGATTTGAAAACTTTTGGTTACAACATCATAATTTTATCCCTGTCCTCCAACATGCCTGGGGAATTCCTACTCAACAATCTGAGTATGCCAAGATAATTACAGCAAAGTTCAAAAACCTGAGGAGAATTCTTAAAGCATGGAAACAACAACTCCCAAACTTGGCACTGGCCATCTCAAACTGCAAGGAGTTGATCCTTTTTATGGACATCTTGGAAGAATCAAGAGACCTAAGTCTGGATGAATGGCACTTTAGAAAGACAATAGCAACCCACCTGGAAAATCTTCTACATCAATAGAAGATATACTGGCAGCAGAGAGGAAAAATTAGATGGGTTCAGCTAGGGGATGAATGCACCCGGTTTTTTCAAGCCAATGCTTCTATAAGAAATAGAGGGAACTCTATTACCTCTTTGGTTGATCACACAGGGAGAGCTCTTTTTAATCGTGAAGCTAAAGCCTCTCTTCTTTGGGAAAGCTTTAAAGATAGGTTGGGATCCTCTGAGTTTACGCATATGTATCTAAACCTTGAAGACTTGCTACAGTCAGATGGAAATTTAGACTGGTTACACAGTCCATTCTCAAAAGAGGAAATTGACAGGATTGTGACAGAGCTCCCCACAAATAAATCTCCGGGGCCAGATGGATTTAATGAAGATTTTATTAAAAAATGCTGGCCACTTATTTGTCAGGATTTCTACAGGCTCTGTGAAGACTTTCAGGAACGACGAGTTTGCCTCAATAGCATAAACTCTTCTTATATTATTCTGATCCCTAAAAAGGAAAACCCCTTGTGTGTTGGGGACTATAGGCCCATCTCGCTTTTGAATTCAACTATCAAGTTACTCACGAAGCTTCTAGCTGAGAGACTCCAGCAGGTAATTCTACGGTTGATACACTCTAACCAATATGGCTTCATTAAGACCAGATCCATACACGATTGCCTTGCATGGGCTTTTGAATTCCTACATCTCTGTAAAGCCTCCAGGAGAGAGTTGATTGTTCTGAAGCTAGACTTTAAAAAAGCCTTTGACAAGATCGAACACCAAACCATTATACAGATTTTGAAGTACAAAGGTTTCAGTGATAAATGGATCCAATGGATCAGCAACATCTTAAGTACTGGCACCTCATCGGTCCTACTCAATGGCACTCCAGGAAAGGTATTCCACTGCAAAAGGGGAGTCAGACAAGGCGATCCTCTTTCACCCCTTTTGTTTGTTCTAGCAGCATATCTTCTACAGTCAGTGATAAACCATGCCAAGGAATCAGGAAGACTAAAACTCCCAATTCCAAGTGAGCTGGTACTGATTTCCCAGTCATCCAATACGCTGATGACATCTTGTTAATCATGGAGGCCTCTCCAGTTCAACTGCAGCATCTTAAAGAGATCCTTAACTCCTTTGCGGCATCCACAGGGCTCAAAGTCAACTATAAAAAGTCGATCATGGTCCCCCTAAACATCACTGACCAAACCTTGGAAGCACTAGCAAGAGGCTTTGACTGTCAGAAGGGATCCTTTCCTTTCACATATCTTGGCCTGCCGCTTGGAACAACAAAACCAAATATTGAAGACTTCATTCCATTGATGCAAAGAATTGAAAAGAGGCTAAGTAGCACATCTGTTTTTCTGAGTCAAGGAGGCAAGTTGGAAATGGTAAATTCAATCTTCTCCTCCTCAGCTGTGTTTTACACTAGAACTTTAAAATTACACAAAGGAGTCATCAAGCAATTAGACAGATATTGCAAACACTGTCTTTGGAGAGGGGGAGACCTCAATTCAAACCAGCCACATAAAGCAGCTTGGAACATGGTAAGATTGCCCAAAAGACAAGAGGGGCTGGGGGTCAAAAATCTCTCTGTACATAATGATGCCATGTTACTCAACTACCTACACAAATTTTTTACGAGGGCAGATATTCCATGGGTCAAGTTAATATGGGACAACTACTATACAGATGGCAAAATACTGGGACAGCAAGCTAAGGGATCTTTTTGGTGGAAAGATATTGTCAAACTATTGGATGTCTATAAGGGAATTGCAACACCGACAGTCAATGATGGATCTTCTGTGTCCTTCTGGAAAGACTTGTGGATGCAGCTTGTGCCAGCCTAGGACTTCCCTGAACTGTACTCCTTTACAAAGAAACTAAGTGACTCTTTTAGGGAGATAGTTAACCGTGAGGCATTCATCGATAACTTCAATTTACCACTATCCATTCAGGCATATAATCAGTTTAATGTCCTGCAAGGTATCATTCAGAAGATGGTTAGGGATCCGGGTCAAGATGTATGGACATATATCTGGGGCAACCCTACATTCTCTACCTCAAAGGCTTACAAATTGCTTATTGGACAGAGAGATGTTCACCCGGCCTTCACATGGATATGGGCTTCCAGGTGCCAGATGAAACATAAGGTTTGTTCTGGCTTCTGTTGAAGGACAGATTAAGCACAAGGGACTTGTTGAGAAGAAAACAAATGCAGCTGGATTCATATAATTGCGAGTTATGTATCTTGCAAAAAGTGGAAAAAGTTTCCCACCTCTTCTTCGGGTGTAACTTTGCAAAAAGATGCTGGAACACTATTGGGATTTCATATACTTCAACAAGAACGCCCCCAACAAATCATTAGACAAGTCCGGAACAGGTTGGGATTACCCTTTGCCATGGAGATTATTCTGCTTATGACTTGGAGCATATGGAAGATGAGAAATGCATGGATGTTCAACAACGAGGACCCGACAGTAGAGCGGTGCAAACTAACTTTCATACAAGAATTCTCAATGCTCCGTCACCGAGCAAAGCCAAGGCACTTACCCATGATGGAAGTCTGGGAGCAAAGTCAAGACACTTACCCATGATGGAAGTCTGGCTGCAAACCTTTTAGCTCGCTCTGTATCCCCCCCCCCCCCCAGTTCTTTTTTTCCTTTTTGTTTTTTTATCCTTTAGTTGGTTAGTTAACCTTCCTTTCATTTTGGCTTCCTTTCCTTTCCTTTCTTGGATTTACTCATTTGTTTGTACTCTTTTTACCTTTTTATATATAATTAATCAGTAGGGCACGCCTCCTGTTCTCTCAAAAAAAATTCTATAGTATAGGTAAAAACTCAAACATGTCCATCACAATGAGCGAACGTCCTTGTGTGCTGGACATCATCTTGCCGTGCTGCCAGTTAGAGCTCTGTAGTGGCACGTTGAGTCATTGATACGGATGGACAACCAAATATATATTAGCATGAATTAGGATCGCTTTGCCTCTTTTCTCCCGTATCGCTCGCCCGACCACCTCTCCCGTTGTCCCACCGCCGCCTCCCTTCCCTCAGTGTAGGCTCCCTCAATTTCGCGGTGCGCAGCCTTCTCTCTCCGTTTCTTCCGTCCGTCGTCTTTCTCGCCTTGACGCGCTTTTCCCCATCCCATGTGGGCTGCGGCAACCAGGTGCTTCACACCATGGCACGGAGCGGGGCCAAGGAAGGCCGACGTGGGCGCGACGCTGTTCGGGCCTCGACGCACGGCGCGAGACAAATGCATGCCCAGCGCCCCAGCCACCTGTGCGTGCCTATGGGGCCAAACAGCGGAGGCAATGCGGAGCCTGCGGTACGTTCGGCTGGTGAAGCAAGGGCGCTCGCATGGGCATGAAGCCACCAAGCGGAGTTGCACGAGCAATTCGGCTCACGACGGCGTGCAGAGGATAGACTTGGGCCCTAGCTCATCTTGTTCTGGTCCTGCGCGGAGAGGCCAAACCTGGTGCTTTGGCATGGTGGTTGTTCTGCAGGGGCGTTGCGGTGGCAATCAATGGAACGTTCTTGATCTATCAGACTGAAAGGTGATGTACTGAATGAAACCTTCCGATTCTCTTTTGGTATACTTTGTTTGTTAGGAAACAATATGCCCTGTGACTTCTGGATATAGGTGGCCAACCGGGCGCACGGCACGGCACGGGCACGGGCACAACGCCGCACAGCACTATATGGCACGGCACTATGCGGCACGGTGGCTTAGCCGTGCCGTGCCTCGTAGTGCCGTCGTGCCGACATCTCGGCACGGGCACGGCCCTCAAGCTGATTAGCCGTGCCGTGCCGGCACGGCAGCCCATCGTGCCCACGCCTCTCCACAGCTCCACTCCTCCCAGCTGCAGTGGACCTCGGTGGCGGCGGGCCCCCTCCACTTCTCCTGGCGGCTGCGCCCTGGCGGCGGTGGCGGGGGGCCCTCCACTCCTCCCGGCCGCGGGGTCACGCCCCCGGCGGCGGCGGCCCCTCGCGGGCGGCCAGAGGAGAGAGCCAGAGAGGGAGGGGAGGAGCCGCGGCCATGCTCCGGCGGCGGCGGCGGCCCCCCGCGGGCGGGCGGGCGTCCACGGGAGAGAAGCAGGGAGTTAGAGTTCCAGGCACATATTTCTTTATATATGTCACTCTCCGCTCACCTAACGGTGCTGGTGCATTCTGATGGCATCCAACGGTCGGGAGGAATTGGACCGCTATCGTGCCGACCCATTAAGTGTGCCATGCCCGTGCCGGCACTACAGGCCGAAATGGCAGCACAGGCACGGCACTAAGGCTGTGCCGTGCCAGGCACTGGCACTATGAGTCACGGGCTGGGCTGTTCGTGGGCCGTGCTTTTTCGTGTCGTGTTTGGGCCGGCCCCTAGTGCTAGTGCCAAATGTCCAGCTATACTTCTGGACAATTGACAAAAGCAGTAGGAAGTGATAATTGCGAGTCAGGTCGTTTCCATTTGAATAGGTAAAGTGCACTGCTTTGATCCATACAGTGAGATTTAGACAATTTGGCTGGAAGAACACCATTATATACACAAAAGAACACACATCCTCCAGAGAACACAGAAGAACTGCAGAAAAGTAGAGGCCCTAGTAAATTGTTACATACACATCAAGGACTTTAATTTGTCAATGGCTGGTCGATTATTTCATCGCCTGAACCTATTAGAGAACAGACTTCTTAGTATATTGAGGTAGAAAGGTAGAGCTTTTAACATCAACAATTATATTCTAATTCAACAAACACACATCCTCAACAGATATGCAGACTAATGACAGGTAGCAGGGGCTCAGGGCTCTTTCCCCATGACTTTATGACATGTCAGTATATTCATAGCCATATCTTATATTTGTGTAAGCAATGTGCTTAACTTGGTATAAAGTGTGCAAAAGCCCTACTCCAAAGTATAAGTGGACACAATACTCGTTGTTTTCCATGAAAACAAGTGAAGGGAAAAATATAAAGATAGTGAGACCTATAAGATGGATTCATTGACCACCAGGAGCACATGAGTAAGTTACTAAATATGCTGAAGAATAATGTATTGCAGGAGAAAGGAAAAAAGCATGGAACTATGGATGAGAACTTCACCTGTTCACTGGTCCAGGAACAAAAGGTGGTCATGATATGAAGGGCACATGCAGAAAGTCACCTAGACAAGAAAAAAAGATTAAGGAGGCGCACAACTGTAGATAAACAATAATTACAATGAGCAAGGATTGATAAAACTGTCAAAGCACAGCACCCAAAGAGTGTAACTTGAGTCAAAAGCAGAAGCAAATTTCAGATTGATATTGGTCTCTCAATGGCGAAGGAACTTAAAAAGAAATCCCTGAAAACAAACCAATAGGCTTGTTAATCATGCAAACTACGTTAGGTTGGAGGTACAATCAAATTTAGTTTCTTCAAAGATCAACACGAGCATTTCCACTGGATTGGCACAGAGGCACACCTTCGGAGGTTCCTATGTACGGCGGGACAATAATCTGACTGGGCACATAGATATGCTGTTGGAAAGATAGTAACCTGAAACCTGCAAATCTAAGACCACTAATTCGATGATAGTTTTACATATGCAAATGATTCTATACTGCAGATTAGCCAAAGATCGCAAACAAGCCAAAACGGAAGGCACATAGGAAGGACAGCATGCATAGTAACAAATAAAAGCAGTCTGTTTAACCTCCAAGAACAAAAGATCCCAAACCAACCAGCACGGAAGCTTTCATGCAACTTAGAAAGGCACATGACCACTATTGAAGCAGAATGGTTCACCTAGTCCAGCACCACTGAACACTGGACATCGGACAGGCACAACCGGAGCGGAAGCTACAATCTTCGTATATAATCTATTAGGTGGCAAATGAAATTATTGAGTACATGTGTGCTACTGGAAAACACGGCTTTAGTCCCGGTTGGATAGGACCATAGATCCCGAAAATCCAACCGGGACTAATCATTCGAGACAAAAAGGGGTCCTTTAGTCCCGGGTCATTCGCCCGGGACTAATTAGAGACCCCCTTTAGTCCCGGTTGGTAAAACCAAACGGGACTAAAAAGTTGCAAAAAAATAAAAAAAATGGGCCGGCAGCGCGTCGATGCCCGCCTCCACTCTGCCGCCGCCCGCCCTCACTCTGCCTCCACCCGCACCGGCCGCCGGCCGCGCCACTACCCTCCTCACTACCAGTGAGGGGCGAGCAGAGGGGGAGGAGGAGGGGCAGCAGAGGGAGAGGGCGTGGGAGATGAAGGCAGAGAAGAGAGGGAGGGGAGGGGGTGGCGGCGGCGAGAGGGGGGGTAGGCAGGGGGTGGCAGCGGCGCAGAGAGGGAGGAGGGGAGGCGCCTGGAAGAAGATAAGGTGGAGAGGAGGAGAGCACTGCCTAGAAGAAGATAAGGAAGGTGGAGAGAGAGGGGGACCATGTGGAAAGATTTAGTCCTAGTTGTCCCGGTTGGAATTTCCAATCGGAACAAAAGTTGGGGGGGAGGATCCTCGGTGCCAGATTTTTTAGCCGTTACAACCGGTACTAAAGGAGGGCTTTAGTCCCGGTTGATCTTTACAACCGGGACTAAAGCGCCTCCCATCGGTAGCCTTTGATGCCTTATTTTTGACCTGAGACTAAAATGGCATTTTAGTCCCGAGTCCAAAGTCAACCGGGAGAAAAGCATCAGAATGGAAGGTCAGTTCTCCAGTAGGTACCTATCTGAATCTACGTAGCACATTAAAGAAAACAGGTGAGCATAGAGTTCCCACTAGTCAAGGCAGCATAGGAACCTACAAAGTGGAGTAATCTGCCTACTGAAGCAAAATCAGGCCCCGGAATGAAAAACTTTGACAACATATTTCACAAAAGCAACAGCAGGAAGTGCCAGGCAGCACAGCATATGCAATGAAAGTATCTCTACTATTTATTCAGACCCAAGACCAAATGCACTTCAGTTTTCAAGGTTTCGCAAACAACCTCTTGGCACATCAAAACTTGAAACCACAAGCTATCACCACATTCAAAAAATGGAACACAAAGGGAACAGGATGTGCATGCCTCAGTGAGGTGAAGGGCCAGCACAGTGAACAGCATCTGCAGGCAGAGCAACCAAACCCATTGAATTACTGCAGGGATTCAACCAACGAGAAAGTTGCTCTATTGACACTCCAAACAAACGGCTTTGCATATTTGACATCCGAAACATTTGCTTCGCAAATTTAATACCCGAAACGTTAGCTTGCTTGATTTTGTGACATTCTTCTCTTTTTAATTTATTTTCTTTTGTTTTCATTATTTTGGCCTATCAAATGACGCATGCGCCCTTGCCTGTATTAGTGTTTATCTACCACTAGTAGAGAACTCACTTTCCATGCGTCCTATTTATCCCGGTTTAAAGTTGGCCCAGGACAAAAGTTTCATCAACCGGGACTAAAGCTCGGTCACTAGCAGGGGCTCACCAACCGGGACCTTTTATCTCGGTTGCAAAGGCTAGTGGAAAAAAAAGACCCTGAGAGGCCTTTTATCCCGGTTTGAAACACCAACCGGGATAAAAGGCACCATCCGGGTTGGTGTTTCAAACAGGAAGAGAAGGCGCCAAAAAGAGGTGGTTTTAA